>NC_092337.1:53555000-53767500 GCF_046630445.1 Rutidosis leptorrhynchoides
ACGTAGGCGACCGATCGAATTTGAAGAAGGCGATATGGTGATGCTTAAGGTTTCACCATGGAAGGGTATTATTCGGTTTCGAAAATGGGGAAAGTTAGCTCCTCGGTTTATTGGGCCATTTAAGATTTTAGCTCGTGTTGATGAAGTTGCGTATCATTTGGAATTACCCGAAGAGCTTGCGGGGATCCATAATACATTTCATGTTTCCCATCTCCGAAAGTGTCTTGCGGATGATTCTTCATGGATGCCTTTAGACGAAATTGAGCTAAACAACAAGTTAGAATACGTTGAAGAGCCGATTGTTATACTCGATGAGACGGTAAAAATGTTGCCTAACAAAGAGGTGAGGACTTTTAAAGTCCAATGGCGTCGTAGTAAAGGTTCCGAGTTTACGTGAGAACCTGAAGAATTTGTATTGGTTTATCTTCCCTCGTGTCATGCGGCTTGGATCGCGAGGACGCGCTCCGATTTAAGTGGGGGAGAGTTGTAACACCCTGTTTTCCCGTGCGCTTCTAAAGGTACGTACTTAATCAATAGTACGCTTATAACTTACTCGTTATGTGATTAATGAACTAAAGTGTTAGTTAGGTGTAAGTGCATATATGTATATGTGTATATATATATATAAATATATGGGTATATTCGAATGCGTGCGTGTACGTGTATTTGAATGTGTCGTGATTGGCGTCGAGTCATGTGAGACTTAAGGTTGAGGTCTAGACGTGCATAGGAAGGGTGGAAGTTGTTGTGTTTGTGTTTGAAACCTTGTTTTATGATTTGTTGTCGAAGTGACCAGGAACAGGCGAACGTCGCGCCGCGACAAACGGGTTCGCGTCGCGACAAACAAAGCAAATCCAGATCAGAACTTGAGTTAAGAGGGGTCTTTTTTCCTTCTTTATGTTGCGCCGCGACAAAGCTGCCGCGCCGCGGCAATTCTGCAGTTCTGACTCCGATTTCACTTAAATTAAATAGGGTTTAGGGGCAAATTGGTCTTTTTACATGTAGATCTGGTTGGAGCTTTAATATCAACCACTTATCTTCATTTCTTATTTTCTTTTCCAATTTCTTTCACATTTTCCTCCCAAAACATAAAACCCACTAAGATTAATCTTGAGTTTTGAAGGTGAAGTTTTGTGAATCGATCCTAGAAGCGAGAATTAAAGTTGTTCATCGTATATCTAGCTACACGTTCATAGTCTTGGTAAGTTCTAACTCTAAGTCTTGAGTTTTAACTAGTTTAAGCTAGGGTTTGGTTCTTATGGAACTAGTGTGACCCATTTGAGGGTTAAATGGGTGGGTTTTGGGTTGGATTGTTGAAAGGAAACCCTAAAAATTAATTATCTAGGGTTTGGTCTTGTGATGTGAGGTTGTAAGTGCTAAATGATGTTGTTAGTCATTAATGCACTTTTAAAGTGATGAAAGAGTTGTTAATGTGTAAGTTTGACTTAAATTGTAAGTCAAAGAGTCAAAGAGCACTAGTTGACCTAATCGGGTGAAATGGTTATGAAATACACCAAGTTTGTGTTAGTTAATGTTGTTAAACCCTAATCACTAGCTTTTAGTGATTTATGGCGGGGCATGGCCATTAATGGGCGTTTTGGTGTAGTTGAGTCATTTAATGCAAACGGGTCATTAAATGCTCAAGGGTTGTGGTTGGCATTTAATTCAACTAGTTTGTATGTTAATAAATGCATAATGTAATAGGTACGTTACATTAAAGGTTTGCAAGCTCGGTTAGCTTTCACAAGGGACTTGAGGTGGGTGGAATGATTATATATGTGTGTATATAATGTATTTACTTGTACGAGATTCGATGTGGGTTTAAGTTCGGGCGATCGATACCACATCGGGTTAATATATGGTATGGGCTTTAAGTTCGGGCATTCGATACCATGTCATATATGTGTGTGGGCGTGAAGTGTGGGTTTAAAGTTCGGGAGTTCGATACCACATTACACGTGATGGGTAGGTTTAAAGTTCGGGCGTTCGATACCACCTAGGGTTAGTGATATATTTCGTTGTACACTAACGGTTGTTGGGAACACCGATGGGAAATTTGAAGTACCATTCCTTTGTACTATTGGTTAACCATGGTTATGTGTTTTAGTGTAGCATATTATATTGTTCGAGTTATATATGCTTTCGTTGTGCTAGCTTGTGGTCTTGGAGATTTAGCGTTATGCCTTGCGTTGGTATGCCTTTTAAATTGCTAGCGTGTATGAGGTAATTGTGTATGTGATTGCATGTAAGTAGATTATATATGTATGTGTATAATTATTGCATTCACTAAGCGTTAGCTTACCCTCTCGTTGTTTATCTTTTTAGATGCAGGCGCAGTTAAGGGCAAGGGGGTTATCGGACATTAGGTATCCCGTGATGATGCTTTGTTGGAGCTTTTGGAAGTTGGCTTAGTTTTGGGTAGTTTAGTCCCAAACCATGCTTGGAACATCGTTTGGTTTATAAACTATCATTTGTAATGGGTCAAACTTGTACTACACCTTATTCGTGGCCCTCGTGCCTTTTGTAAACAATTAACAATTGTGCGTTTTAAATAGAACTCGTGAAAGGGGTTACATATTTAATTGGCGTGTAATTGTGTTGTATAAAAAAAAAATTATCGTATGGATTGCGGGTTGGGATGTTACAAGTTCCATATCCATGATAGCTTTTGATTGCTCTGTTCGATAGAGTTTTTCCTCATATCGAGCAAGTTGTGCTTTCATTTGAAAAGATTCTTTTGACAATAAAGAAATTTCAGTGTTCTTTTCAATTATGGTGTTTTCTAATTGAACGATTTTCTTGTTTAGTTTTGAAAGTATGGGTTCATGTTGGTTTTTCAAATCAGAAAGATCTTTTTCTAAAAATTGAACTTTTTCTGCAAGTCGTTCCGATTTTAAACGATAATCAGTTCTTTCAACTTTAATCGGATGAATTGTCTTTTTCAGATCTTCCAACTCAGTTTCCGTAGAGTTGAGTTGGAGAGTCAATCGTTGCACATCCGTTTGCAATTTGGATGAGGAAGGTCTGGTCTCATTCATTTTGATTTTATCTTTTAAAACCTTGTTTTCAGATTTTAAGCCTTTGACTTCTTTTGACATTGAGACCAGATTCTTCATCAAGTCATTTTGCATTTTTATAAAATCAGGTGAGATTTCAGTTGATTGTACCTTATCATCATCGGATGTTGAGTCAGAATTCTCCATTGCTTCCTTAGCTTTGATGAGCTTTGTCACCTTGCAAACATTTGCATGTTCCACCTCTGAATCTGAATCGTCAGTCCAGTTAAACCAAGTATCATCAACCGGTTTTAGCTCTCTCCCAGTTTCCACAATCTTAGCCATCAACATTTTCTTCTTGTAGTAAGCTGCGTCCTTCTTCTTAGGCATCTTGCACTCACGAGAGTAATGACCAGCTTTGCCACAATTGAAACAAATTGAATCTTCCTTCTTGGAATCATCAGCACGTTGTTGTTTAGATTGATCAGCTTTCTTGTAGTACGAGGAAGATGACGAGTTTTTGCGTTGATTGCTTGATTTTCCTTTAAACTTGTGTTTGTTCAAGGCTTTTGTGAACATGGCTGCCATCTTGACTAATTCAAGGTGAGAATCATCAACATCAGAAAGATTCAAATCTTCTGAATCAGTTGATTCTTCAACAAGCACTTTCTTGGACAAGCTTTTGGAAGACGTAAACGATTTGCTCTTCTTTTTAGCAATTAGGGCAAGTGGATCACCCGGAGAAGACTCTTTCCTTCCTTCTTGAAGTTTAGATACTTCAAGTTGGTAATGCATAAGAACTCCAACAAGCTCATGAATAGTCAACTTGTCAATCTCTTTAGTAGATAGAACAATGGTTCCATAAGGAAACCAATCAGCATTGAGCTTTTTGAGAAACTTCATGTTGACTTCAGCATTTACTTTTATGATCTTGCACCTTTTCAACTCATTGAGAACACCATTGAAACGACGATAGGTATCCTGAGTGGTTCATCAGTTTCCTGCTTGAAATCTTCATAGAATCCCAGAGCCTTATTCAATTTAGTAACGTCTAACATGTCATAGCCTTCTTGCTGTCGTTTGATCTCATCCCATATATCTTTTGCTGTTGTGTTGCTATCAACATTTTCAAACAATTCATACGGGATAGCTTGCATAACAATATTCTTTGCCTCTATGTCACCCTGAGCTCTCTCACGATTATCAACAGAAAGTTCATAGACTGGAATTGGCATACCAGTATCCGGATGATAATCAACAACTGGACCATCTCTCAGTGAAGCCCAAATGTACTTTGCTTTCTCACCCTTATAGTCTATGTACTGAGTGATACGGTGAAGCCACTGAGTGTACTTGCCATCAAATAACAATGGAGGACGGAAATCTGATCCAATGATCAAAGTATCTTGAGTAGACATCTTGAAAATGAGGTAGATTCAGTAAAGATTCTGTATTACACAAATCTAAGATGAAAAATCACAACAATCTGATCAGAATGTCAGATCCAGTATCAGATTCGGTACTGTAGCACATTCGGTAAAGATTCTGTATATCAGATTCTGTAAAAGAAACTGATTAGAAATACAAGTGACACACCCAGATTCAGTATAGATTCGGTAATCATAAGAATTGTAGCCTGTAACCACTTAAAACAATGGATTAAGTGATACAGAAACTTAGATTCTGTATCTGACTCGGTAGTCAGATTCTGTATGAATTTGAAGTTCAAACTCAATTCAATCCTTTTGAATTAGATTTTGTAACCTTGCTGCACAAGGAAACAAGTTAGTATCACACAAAATATCAAAGATACCGAAAGTATAGGATACCGAATGTCAACTGTAGCAGTTGACAATACCGAGTCAAAGTTTAAAACTTAGAAATATGACAGAATCCTTTCTCAAACCACACCAATTAGCTGCGTATAATCAAACCGAATGTGATAGAATCACAATCACACCACAATCTGCAACACTTAAGATGAATTTAAGTAATGAAGCAGACTCGGTATGACAGTTACGATACCGAGTGTTGATCAAATCTTCAAAACTTGATGAATTGAAGAAATTGAACCGTCAGAAATATGACTTAACACCTCACGAACACAACTGAATCCTTAAATCTTCACAAAAATCCAGAATCAAGCTTGAATTAAGCAATACCGAGAGTTTTAGCCACAAACTCTAAAAATCAACTTGATTCTCCATAGTTGAAGTTAAAAAGCTATAATGATGATCGAAACTCTTTCTAAAAGACCTAATGCACCTTCGCTGAACTTATCACAAGAATCTGAACGTCAGATTATCAAATTCGATAATACCGAATGTGATTCAAAATACCGAGAGTATTCAGATTCTGTAATCTACAATCTCTGGATCGATATAGTTATGTAGAATCACTTCCTGGATGCTCTGATACCAAATGATAGGTCAGATCATGTTGAGATTGAGAGAAATGATAAGATAAAGAGAGATTCGGTATGTAAGAATGAGACTTGGTATTAGAGAGAATCGGTAAAATTACATTCCACAGCTTCTAGAACTCGGTTACAATGCAATGGCTATCTAATTAGGACTACTTAGGTTCCTTATATAGCCCTCTTCTAAGGAACCTTCATTTAAGCTTATTTCACATTAGCACTATACAACTTCGGGGTCCTAACAATATGTTTGAATTATTTTCGTCCCCCATCGTTAAAGTTCAAGTTTCGCCACTGGTTATTGGGTTAGTTTATCAATGTAAACTTTTTTAATTATGATGTTAAGGGTTCAAATGCGATGGGACAATATTATATGCTCGTGTCTTAATAAAAAAAAGTATATTATATGTTCGTACTAGTGAAATTTGTTAATATGTTCGACTTTCTAAAAATATGTATCCCTTTACTTGTGGAGTTGTGGGTAATCACTTGTACCTAGTGGATCAGCTATTGAGAAAAGGCCCAACTAATAGAGAGCATAGAAGAGTTCTTTGGCAGCCCAAATTATTTTTGTTTGAAAAATTGGTTGGTTTGTTCAGATTAAAAAAACAAGCAACACAATTCACACAAAGACTTGCGATTTCAACTAATGTCCAAATTTTCCCTCAAATTTTCAAACATCAGTCAATAAGTAAATTATAAGTTTACTCCAAGCAGATTAAAAATACATTTAAGTTCATATATATTTAAAACTTTTTAAACCAAAATTCTAAAAAATGTTATTAAAAATGATTTTTGCTAACGACAGCTATAGAATTATCGTTAATACGCTATAATGTGTTTGTATAATTTAATAATTGTCATTTTGAAAGTGACATCTACAATAAAGCGTTTTAACCAAAAGTTAAAAGGGATGATGTTAGCAAACCAAAATGAATTTTACAAGAATAGCAAAATTATATTCTTAAAACAAATTGGTATACAACCGCAAGATGTTGGTACGTTAGTGGTGACTGACATTTCAAAAGAGATGTGAGGGGTTCAATTCTCATGTATTGTAAAAATATTTTCCGTGTGGTTACCCCCATTTCACGGGCCTTAGAGTTTTCAGATGTTTATGCATTTGAGCCTCTACCACAAGAGTTTTATCACAATGCGATACCCATGCCGTATGGATTCGTTGTCGAGGTTTCATCATAGGCAGTTAGGACTTTAATTGTTCATACCAGGTAAATGACCGGATAAGTAGATTCCAATATCGCTTTCGGAACCCATTAGTAACTCTAAATGTTGTTAAAACCGAAAAAAAAGAAAAAAAACAGAAAAAAATTGGTTAGTGAGTATATAATTTATAGAAAGTTGTAATAATGGAGTAATAATGAATCAAGTGTCCCAACGGGGTCAACATCTTGACTTTCTCAACATCGTAGCATAAGCATCACGGTACCATGAATCATAACGTGCACCCTGATATCGGCTAAAAAGTCACGTTTTCACCCCGGTATTAAGGCCCAAAAACAAGAAAGATTCAAACATTTTCGGCAAAATACCCACTTCGTCGGTTAGAATTGAAGAACAAGTAAACGAAGACGGTGCAAAAAGAGTCAAGAGAATCGGAGCTAAAACGAAGATTCTAGAGCGAAAACGGTGAAAGACAAGAAATTAAGTTACGATCCAGGGAATCAGCAAGCCAAACTCCTTGCCAAACGGGCTGTCAAACGGCCTGCCAGTATGGCAAACAGCCTGCCAAACTCCCAGATCAAACAGCCTCGTTAAACGGCTTGCCTGACCAAACGGGCCCTGCAAACGGCTTGCCAAACGGCCTGCCAAACTGCCTGCCAGGTGTTTGCATGCAAATTTTGTGCTTATTTAAAGGGTCTTTGTCATTCATTCCAACACACACTTCAATTCACTTCTTTCTCTCTCTTGTACAATATTAGTCATACACTCAAGGCCTTCGACTCCGTACGGGAAACCTAGTACCCGGAGAAGAATGCCGAAGATTGTATTAGGAGCGCTCTGGAGTCTTGAAGTTGTCACTTTTGTATTCGGAACTCGTTTAATCTACTGGTACTTCTATCCTTTATCTTTATATAATGTCTTCTATCATTATGTTCTGTGATATTGTTGCCATGATTAGCGAGTAGTTATCTTTAGTGTATGCTATGATGTAAGCAGTTATAATGCCGAAATAATGTTATGGTCTGTGTATATTGTTGAAATGCTTTTCGATTATGCTTTAAACTCAATCGCTTTTCCAAATAATAGAACGTAGTTATTGGCTCTGTTATTGGGAAGTCGCGAACCCCGATTCAGAGTACACTATCTGTGTCACCCCTTGGTAAGAGAAGTCTATCGGATACAACGTAAGATCGACTGAGGCACACCGGTTGTAGTAAGTCTATCAAGCTTTGGATTCCGACTGAGGACTCTTTCATAGTGAAACATCTGACTAGACCCTTAGTACATTGTCAGTCCCAGACCATGCTAGTGTAGTCACCAAGCATATAAAATTCGTACGTGCATGCTGAAGCACAGCGGTTGTTGTAAGCTGTACCTCTGCTAAGTAAGGCCATGGAACCTGATCAGTGTTGATTAGTACACTGCACCATAACGCGGTCTCAAGCATTGCACCCCACTTGAAGGATTCTTAGTTAATTAAAGAACTGTTTGTTTAGAAACATAAAAGATTGGACCGTTAGGATAACCGAATGTGTTCATAGAAGTCAGCTTGACTTAGCCATGGTGTTCTTTATGGTTAAACTCTTTTTAAGGGCCTAACTATCTTTTAAAATCAATCATTAATGAAAGCATTGAAACACATCACGTCTCTCGGATATGGTAAACCGTGTATTCTATTATGCTTAAGAAAGTTTATACCATTGTGGAATGTTAATACGTCACCCAACCTAGTCGCTCAATTGGATGAGCCGTCTGAACGTGTATGCCTGTAGTCATACTGCACGGGCGTCGGGGGTAAGGGACGTTGCTGTCTATTCAGAATCTTCAAGCCTAATGCAGTACCCAGTGACATGTCTTATGACAGGGGCGTTTAGAACCAGTGTAATGAATATAATGCCTCTGCATGTTCATGAGCCATCATTCCATAATCGTGGTAGAATAACTAATAAAGTCATAGTATGCACTCACTTTAACCTTATCTGAATTACGAATTCTTATCGCATTTACTTTATCTATCTTATAAATTAGAAAATCCTAAAATTAAGTAACCACTACTCCTTCATAACTATCTTAGGCTTAAATATAGGTTCAATTCTACTGATATCTCAAAAATATGACTCTAGATCATACTTTCCTTACTCATACTAAGGAGTAGTACGATTTAGGCCCCGCTAAATATAAATTTAAAACAGTACCACCCCCTTGGTGGTTGATTCTGGCGTGCTGCGGTCCGACGACACCGCACAAATAAAACCGTCCATTTTGACCGTATCACACCCCTATACACTCAATCCAATCTCGTCTTTCTCATTCACCATATTCAATCACTCAACATACATCACGCAATTCACACACAACCATCATGAATTTTTGGCAAAAAGCTCGAACATTCGCCGAAGACGCTGCCAAAAAATCACAAGAGTTAATGAAAGAAGCTGCAAAAGGATCACAGGATTTCATAATAGGAACATCAAAACTATCAGAAATCGTATCTGAAGCATCTAAACGATTAAAAGAGTTAGCGGCTGAAGCGTCGAAGAAAGCTGATTTGCTTAAAATTGAAGCATTGAAAAGTGCAGATCAAATCAAAGCTCAGATTCTGTCTACTTATGCTGCGAGAGTTTGTGAAGGAGGTTACGATAAATACATTTCGTGATTTTCCGTTAAAAGGTGAGTTGTTATGCAGGTAATTTGTTAAAAAAATGGATTAGTGGGTAAAGAATCAATAACCGGATTGATACTAGAATCGTGTGAACACTTTCTTAATAGAGTATTTCAACCCACTTGGTCATAGGTTACACGAAATCACTATTAGGATAAGGCTAGTATGAACAATCGTCTTTACCAAAAGATAATTGTTCCTTGCAATTGTAGATTGCATAAATCTGGAAGTTTTGTGTTGAAAGTGTGTTAGACATGTTCAAAATCTGGAACATTGTGTAAAGTGTCTAACCATTCATATGTAAATGAATCCATATATTTATAATGGGTCAAAAGGTGGCTTTGAAGAGTCACACCTTTTCATATGAACCCACATAATGCTTGGAATGTCACACCCATGTATTTGTGCTTAAACAAGTCAAAATACATAAAAAAAAAACCGTTCATAAATGTCCTGGAACAACCCCATAACGTTTGGGGTTCAAATGTGCTTTTTGGGTTGAAAAGGCACATTTTCAGCGAGTTCAGTATTAAGCCGCGCCAAAGGTCCAGGAGCCGCGCCGCGGGCTAACAAATCACAACACTTTCAAAAATGCCAAAACTCTCGAACTCAAAATCACCCTTTAAGCCGCGCCGCGTGTGACGCCCCGTATAAAATCATCGTGTATGGTTCATCAACAACAAGATCATTACAAGGTCAAACACTATATGCTGTTTGAAAACTAGTTTTGCATTCATGAAAAGATAGCGTTTTACAAAAGATAATGTGCTTCCTATGAATAGAAGCATAAACATAAGTACGTGACCCAAAGGTCGTTACAAAGCCATTGTTTGAAAATAACGTAAGTTACGAATGCAAAATAAAAGTTCCATGATTGAGACATCTCTAAGTAATGCGGCAGAAATCTAGCACAGCAGGTCCGTAACAGCAAGTCTATAACAGCAAGTTTATAACACCAAGGCAGCAAGTCTAATAGCGGAAGCAACAACGTCTAAGCACCTGAGAAATACATGCTTAAAAAGTCAACACGAATGTTGGTGAGCTATAGTTTGTTTGTAATCAGAAATGTAATGTAGGCCACGAGATTTCAGTGCTTCAAACTAGAGTTTCAAATCAGTATTTCAAATCAGTATGATAAAGTATATGCTTATCCGTGGGCACCCGGTAACTAACTTAACGTAATATTACCCCCTAAAAGTAAACTTGGCGAGTGCGTAAGTTTACGAAGTATTAAACACCCGTTAAATGCTAGCGCGACTAGCCCGAGTGGGGATGTTAAACCCTATGGATCCATATCTAAGATTTACGTTCACCGGTTCAAAAATCAATGACTAAACGTTACCAAGCTAAGGGGAAAGTTTATGCCATTGTATAACCCACACATATATAAAGTTTAAGTACTCGTGCCTAGTATGTAAAATGTAAAAAGCGCATGTATTCTCAGTCCCAAAATAATTAAAGTAAAAAGGGATGCTATAACTCACAGTGATAAATGCGGTAAAAGTCGATACGAGATAAGTAAGCAAGTAAGTCGGTCCGAAAAGGTCGCCAACCTAAGTCAAAGGTCACTAGGTCAGTATGTTGTCCCAAAAGGTTTAAAAATTCATAAATTAAGTTTAAGTGTCATCATCATCATCATTCATCATCATAAAAGCTAAGTAAGTTTGACAAGAATAGAGATCGAAACAATAGGCTAATTTCGGTCAGCTGTTACGACCTCTATACAAAACGAAAAGACACGTAGTCAGTGGCTATGGCTCCGTATATGAGTTCTCTAACAGCTGACCAATTTTCAGAACCTAACTCGTCTTCGTTTGACTGTGGCGACGGTTTAAGTGCGAGTAGGTCAGAAATTTTAGCACAACGTTACAACGGCGTAGTGACTTTCGGAGGGCTATAAATCCTAAACCGTATACCGGATTAAGATGTGGCCTAAACTAAAAGTCATCTACTCGAAACGAAATAACTGAAAATCAATTTTCTAGAAGTCTAGGAATCTGATCAGATCCCAAAAAACAGTAACAAGTGCTCCGTTGAGGTTCTTGGTGCTTGATGCTCATCACGGTTCTCATCCTTGATGCTTGTAGCTTCAAGTGTACAACTCGTTGATGGGTTAGCATCACCTTGACCAAGATTCTACCATCAACACACAATATGTTAAGACCAAGTAAGAACGCAACCCATTTAAGAGTCTTAGATGGATGATTAACCAAGGTTACATCATATCCTTAGTCTTAACACAATTACAAGTTCCATTTACAACTAAAGCTACAAACTTTACTTCAATCAAACAAGTATGAACATAATCTAAATCAAATAAGGTGATGGAACCCTAAGCTAGAGAGCTTGGATCCTTTTCACACAAGTTATAAGATTACAAAGCTAGAAAGCTTGAACCTTTGGTGTTCTTGAAGACCTTGAAGCATAAAGCTTAGATCTTTAAGTTACATGAAGACCATATACACAAGTTTTGATCTTTATAACAAAGTAATGAGATCATAAGTTAGAAAACTTAGATCCAACAAAAGATATGAAGATTCAAGCTAGAAAGCTTGGATCTTGGTTGTTCTAGAAGATCTTTAAGCATAAAGCTTGGATCTTTAAGTTACATGAAGATTACAAACACAAGTTTGAATCTTTGTAACAAAATAACAAGATTAAAGTTAAAAGATTTAGATCTACAAAGTAGGTGAAGATTCAAAGCTAGAAAGCTTGAATCTTCCATGTTCTTTGTTAGTACGATTTTCCGTATAGCGGCTGTAAGGTATTATTACAGAAAATTAGCTGCTCAACGTGTGGCGTATACTGTTGATTGTTGTTTGCCCTTGAGAAATAATCTTTGCAGACCCGGAACACAGATGTAAGATCTGTGGGGTGGCCTCAATCAATCTGTGGATCAATCTGTAATGATCCGTCTAGCGCACTGCTGCTAAGCAGCTAATGTTATTTTAGAGTGAGAAAGAACTGTGTGAG
This sequence comes from Rutidosis leptorrhynchoides, assembly GCF_046630445.1. Lineage (NCBI taxonomy): Eukaryota > Viridiplantae > Streptophyta > Magnoliopsida > Asterales > Asteraceae > Rutidosis > Rutidosis leptorrhynchoides. The sequence goes on from NC_092337.1 coordinate 53,567,233, forward strand.
AGAGAAAGTGTACTTCTCTCTGACTGAAGTTCAGATCAGAATCATGTGAAATGTGGTGACCCAGGGGGTCTATTTATAGGCGTAGAATGTCCGAAATTCATGGGATACACGTGTCAATCACTGAATGGTTCTATTACGTGAAGTATCCTGAATGTCGGTGGCGTGTGCTGACGTGGCTGCATGCCGTTCACGTGCTGAGTTAAAGGGATTATGCATAGAAGCTACCTGCAGGGCTTACGCTTGATGTTGGGCTGCCTGCTGGACGTTGGGTGGCAAACTCAGAAAACTGCTAAATTTCATTATGTCTTGTGCTCTTTGATCGAGTTTTTTGTATGAAAATGATGTTTTTATGCGTGTATCTCCTAGGATACACCATTAAGTTCCCCCAGTTTAATGTCTTTATTTTTGTAAAAAATAAAGTCATTAAACTAAAAATAAAAGATACCTTTTTCCTCGAAGACACAAAACTGCTGTAGCCGTCAGATTCTCTGCTCTGACATCATATATCTAATTATGAATCTGCCCCCGAAATCTTTTTAATTTATTTTCAAAGTTTAAATTGTTTGATCTACTGATCTATCCCATACATGTGTCTCAATCTCGTCCCTTTATTATCCATTTGCTTGACTATAAATAGCCCGACCTTTTACCTTTTTCCTTTTCTGAAAACTGATTGTTTGCTGTGAAGATATCTTGCAATTTATTCAATTTAGCAATCCGTGAAGTACAAGGTCAGTGATTGTTCATCTTTTCTTCTGTTTGAATTTTTCATTTTTTCGTACTACCATGGCCGAATCCAGCAACACGTCTTCTCAGAGAGACAATCGTGACATCAGCACCATCCCTTCTAGTATCACTGAAGCCGATATAGAACTGTTATGTGAGAAACACAGATATCTTAGGTTGTTGAATCCTATTGTGCCTTTGCCTAGCGATAGGGCCAATAAACCTCCGAAAAAGATGATTACCCTCTATAAATTGCAATTAACTGTAGAAAACCTATGTATTCCTCTTTCTTCCTTTCTTCAACAAATTCTTGCCCACTATGGGATAGGTATTAGTCAAGTTCATCCATTAGGTTTACAGAAAATTATTCTTTTTGAAATGTACTGTAATTCTGTAGGAGAAGCTCCCAATGTGAATATTTTCCATGAATTATTTAGAACTAGATTAGTTAGCAAATGCTAGTATACATTTGATTGTAAGCCGAACAGGGCATTTACTGGGGTGAAGGAAAGTTTATTAAAGAACTGGAAAGATCCCTATTTCTTTGTTAATGAAAGGGTTGTTCATGATGCCTGGGCATGTGTTCGTGGTTGGAGAAAAACTACCATAGGAGTTAGCAAATCCACCACATTATCTGAGGATGAAAGTTTTATTCTTGATACTTTGAAGACTTTCAAATTTCCACAGCGGTCATATGATGATTATGAAGCCATATTGGTTCTCTATAAAAATGAGTAACAACTGGCATTCTGGATATACACCGGTGCTGTGCTAGGAAGGCAGTGGTAGGCACCTTTATTGATATATTCTGTTATTTGTTATGCTGCTCTGAGTTGTATATGTTCTTATATGTGTTTCTGTTTGTTTGTATATTATCTGATTGCAGGAGAAGAAATGCAGGTTTACAGAACTTTCAAGAAGACCAATCTTGATCCTTTGATTGTGTCTGAACGGCCCAAAACCCCTGCTGAAATTAAGGCGGAGAAAGTCCAAGATGCTGCTTTTGAACAACAATTGAAAAGCCCAGATCGGTCTGTTGAGGGTGGAGATGGTGATACTGTTCAACCATCTCCCGATGTTGAGATTGTTGAAGTCACCCCTGAACCGTCCAGCGCCAAGAAGGCTGGCAAAAGTTCAAAACGTGAGGGGAAACGTCCAGCGGGTGAAGCTGTTGACAAACCAAAAAAGAGAAGTATGTATCTTAGCTACATCTGTATAAGTAAAATAATAATTTTGTGTCGAAGCTCTATTATATATTTATCTGCTTCACCATTTTATAGGATTGGTTCTTCAAGATGATGCTGTTGATACTTCTACTTGGAAGGATCCTGGGAGCAATAAAACTGTTAATGTTGAAGATGATAGTGATGATGATAATGAAGAAACTGATGATGTTGATTCTTTTGAGACCCCTCCATTCAGAACTCTGCATACTCCTAAAGGGACTGATACAACCCAATCTTCTGCATCTACCCAACCACCATCTGTACCACTGGGTGGTTTGCAGGCTTTTCTTGATGATCCTGCTAACAAATCTGATAGTTTTGCTGAGTTTTTGAAGGTAATCCTTATAAGATTTATAATCTAAGAACACTATTTCACTAATAATTGTTTTCTTATCAGAATTACTGAATTCATTGTAGGCAAGCACCATTACTGATTTGTCTTCCTCTCTGTCCACCATGACGCATAAACAAAGCTATCAATCCACTGCTGCAACATTAGTGCTTCTAAATCAACATGTGATTCATGGTCTTAAGATGCAAAAAGCTCAAGACACTATTGTTGCCAATGCTTTTCATAATGCCAACAAGGTAAAGGGGCTTGAAGTTGACTTGAAAGATGCCAATTCAAAGTTGAAGACTATAGAGGATACTGTTAAGAAGAAGGAAGAGTTGTTGCAGGTGGTGGAAACAAAATGTGTTGCAGAAAGGGTGGAGAAGGAGAAGTTTACGGAGGAGAATGATAAGCTGGTGAAGAGTAATGAGGAGTTAAAGAAGTTGCTTGAGGAAAAGAATCAGTTGTTGGAGGAGAAGATTGCTGCTGCTACTGAAGCTGAAAAGAATTTTACTGATTTAAAGGCTGGTGTCCCTGATCTTATGCATAGGGTGTTGGGCTCTTCACTTGTGGGTCAAACTTTTGATAAGTATTTGGTGGCATCTACAGAAAGTGACCTTTCAGATGTAATGGAGGAGGTTTTAAATGCATTACCTGTAAGGCCTGACCCTTTACCAGATGCAATTGCAAAACACATCAAACCAGATGCTGGTGCCAAGCTGCATGCGGCCATAGCTGAAGTGAATTCTTTGAAGATTACCTCCTTGGAAAAAATGTGTCTTAGGGATGATGTATCTGTTAAGGACATTCTAAATGTTCCCATCTGAAAATACACTTATTCTGTAACAACATGTAACATCTCTATGTTGTATATACATTCTGTCCCTATGTTTAATGTGAACATGTGTTTTTACTTTTCATGATTGTCGTATCACTGCCATATGCGTTTAACCATTACAAGCTTGTTAAAAAGCTTAGATATGCATATATCATATGAAATGATTTTTGTTTTAAACTAATTTTTGAATTTGTACATGAATTGAACTGTCATCCGTCATCCGGTGTCCGTAATGCATAATTCCTCTTTATGAATCAGAGGTGTACTGCTACATAAATGGTATTATGAATATAGGCTATTAAAGTTGTACATCTGTTTTGTATTTCCATTTAATCAAAATAAGTTATGTAAAATGTTGTTATTGCTGTAATGAATATATCGAACAATTTATCCATTCTCCATTCTGTATCAGAGAATGTGTTTTGTAAAGAAGTTTTTTGAGAATTCTCAAACTACTTTGTGAAGTAGGATATGAATGAATCATAATGCTGTTATGCTATGTTATAAATATTGATAAGTCCGTTAAAGAAATTTTTGTTTATGGAATTAACAGTGTTCCGTTTAGCTTGTTGCACTCAGGTGTTGTGCGGCTTACAAAATACCCCTGTATTTCAATTTTTTCTGTTTTCCAGATATAAATGGATTTATGCCGTTGTGATAAACCATTATGTATGTCATGACATTATGAGATCTTTAGGTTTGCCTCGGTGCCCTCTAGCGAAGTAAACACTTTACGCTAGCCGATCCCTTGTGTCTATAATGTTGACACAAGAGCCTCTACCGTCGGGGGCATAAAAATGCCTTGCCTTATGTGGGTAGGAATGAATGCTATGCTTTACATTAGTAACGCGTAACGCTGTGCGTAAGAAAAATTTAAAATTTCATTGATAATACTGTCACTCATACAACATTTTTGTGTAATATCTTCGTATGGGGTGATCAAGTCCCAATTAGAAAATTACAAAAAGTGTATTGTGTTATTGTCTGAACTGATGGAAATTAGAAATATGATAAAAAACTGTTCTGTAAAATCCATGCTATTATCCTGTCATCCACTCAACGTTCTGCATCTTGCTGTTAGTGTTCCCATAGTTTGGGTGGTTTGAAATATCCATTCACATCATTTCTACTGAACAACTGCCTTGATGATTCTCCCCTGACTAAATTCTCTGAAGCATGATAAACGACTGATCTTTCCCTTGTCGGTCCCACATATTCAGAGTGTATCACTGCGACACCATTTGGCGTTGGGAATCGTATTTCTGCATGTGGTGTGGAAGTAATTGCTCCAAATTTGCGAAGAGTTCGCCTACCGAACAATGCATTGAATCTTGATCTGCCATCAAGAACTGTAAAGTCCACAATTTCTGTTCGGACTAAAGGGTGTGTTCCTAATGTTACATCTAGCTTTATTCTACCAACTGCCTTCATTGATTCTCCCGTAATGCCAGCAATTTTCACAGTCGTGTAGCGAAGCCTATCCTTCACGCTGAATGGATAACTTTTGAAACAATGCAAATATAAAATATCGGCCTTACTACCTGTATCAGTATAAACTCGATTGATGTTTCTGTTTACAATTACAGCTGAGATGACCACAGGCTCTTCTGACAGACGCCAATTTGGAATGGTATGAAATATGATTGGAGCATACATCCAGGTCTTCGTACTGCGTTCTCCGTATGTTTCATTTTCTTCTGTCTCATTCCATATAACCTTGATGTGCATTTCAGGGGTTGGATCCCTTTCATCATTCCTTTCTTCTCTTCTGTTCCTGTCACGCCGTCCTCCGTGACGCATTTTTCCCTGCCAAGCAAAACATTTATTTGGATCATTTCTTCGATAGTTTTTTCCTGGTAAAAGATAATTTAATTCTCCAGCCTTGATCTTTGCAATGATTTCTCTCATTAATGACTTGCAATTATCTGTATCATGTCCATATACCTCATGGAAGTCACACCATTTGTCACTCTGTGGTCCCTGACACTCTTCCATTGGCGGTGGAGGGTGAAATGATTCCTTAATTAGCTCGGTAAACAAAATTTATTTTGGAGTTTTGGTTAATGCCATGATAAGTGGATGCCTGTCTAATGGCTTTCGATGGTGATAATTGTCGTTTGGATAGTTATTTCCCCTCCAACCGCTCTGCTGTTTCTGGTAATTACTGTCATAACCCTGTTGTCTCTGATAATTGTCATTCCTGTTCAGCTCTCCACCTTGCTGCCTGAAGTTTCTCTGGTAATTATCCAATCTTGGATATCCCATTTCTCCTGCGCGTAAATGCTTCTGAGCGATACCCAACGCTTGATGCAATGTTTTTGGAATATCATAACGCAAAGCATGAATTAATCGTGCAAAACGTCGCTGATCAAGACAAAATATAAATCTTGAAACAAGCTGAGACTCTGGTATGTCTGGTATCTTCTGACACTCAATGGTATAACGTTTCATAAAATCACTCAGTGATTCATTCTGGTGCATTGTTATCTCATGTGCATCAAGATGTGACAATGTACAGCTTCTCAAACTTTGATATTGCATCACAAATTTTGCCCTCAAATCAAGAAAACTGGTAATGCTCCTTGGTGGCAAGCTAGCTGAAATGTCCCGTTCATATTGATTATAAACGTTCCACATTAATTGATTTCGTCTCGAGGTTTTGACCTCTATATGAGACGTTTTTCAAAGACTGCATTCATTTTCAAAACAAGCATAACCTTTATTTTATCGATAAAGGTTTAAAAAGCATTATGTAGATTATCAAATAATGATAATCTAAAGTATACTGTTTACACACGACCATTACATAATGGCTTACAATAAGAATATATTACATCAAAAATAAGTTTCTTGAATGCAATTTTTACACAATATCATACAAGCATGGACTCCAAATCTTGTCCTTATTTTAGTATGCAACAGCGAAAGCTTTTAATAGTCTCCTGAGAACAAACATGCTTAAAAAGTCAACAAAAATGTTGGTGAGTTATAGGTTTAACCTATATATTTATCAAATCGTAATAATAGACCACAAGATTTCATATTTCAATATACATCCCATACATAGAGATAAAAATCATTCATATGGTGAACACCTGGTAACCGACATTAACAAGATGCATATAAGAATATCCCCTATCATTCTGGGAAATCCTTCGGACATGATAAAAATGAATTCGAAGTACTAAAGCATCCGGTACTTTGGATGGGGTTCGTTAGGCCCAATAGATCTATCTTTAGGATTCGCGTCAATTAGTAGATCGGTTTACTAATTCTTAGGCTACCAAGCAAAAGGGGCATATTCAGCTTCGATCATTCACCCATATAATGTAGTTTCATTTACTTGTGTCTATTTCGTAAAATATTTATAAAACTGCATGTATTCTCATCCCAAAATATTAGATTTTAAAAGTGGGACTATAACTCACTTTCACAGATTTTTACTTCGTCGGGAAGTAAGACTTGGCCACTGGTCGATTCACGAACCTATACAAATATGTACATATATATCAAAGTATGTTCAAAATATATTTACAACATTTTTTAATACGTTTTAATGTTTTAAGCTTATTAAGCCAGATGTCCTCGTTAATAACCTACAACTAGTTGTCCATAGTTAGATGTACAGAAATAAATAAATATAAATTATCTTGGATCAATCCACGACCCAGTGTATACAAGCCTCAGGCTAGATCATAACTCAAACTATATATATTATTTTGGAATCAACCTCAACCCTGTATAGCTAATTCCAACATTACTGCATATAGATTGTCTACGGTTGTTCCAAAATATATTATATAGATGGGTCGATATGATATGTCAAAACATTGTATACGTGTCTATGGTATCCCAAGATTACATAATATATATTAGAATACATGAATAATACAATATAAGTTTGTTAAGTAATGATTTGTATAGAATTGTTACAATATTTCCCGTAGCTACAACAATCAAAAAATATCCAATCTTGTTTTACCCATAACTTATTCGTTTTAAATCTGTTTTGAGTGAATCAAATTGCTATGTTTTCATATTGAACTCTATTTTATGAATCTATATAGAAAAATTATAGGTTTATAGTCAAAAATATAAGTTACAAGTCGTTTTTGTAAGAGGTAGTCATTTCAGTCGAAAGAACGATGTCTTGATGACCATTTTGAAAAACATGCTTCCACTTTGAGTTTAACCATGATTTTTGGATATAGTTTCATGTTCATAAGAAAAATCATTTTCCCAGAAGAACAACTTTTAAATCAAAGTTTATCATAGTTTTTAATTATCAAACCCAAAACAGCCCGCGGTGTTACTACGACGGCGTATGTCCGGTTTTACGGTGTTTTTTTTATTTTCAGGTTTTAAATCATTAAGTTAGCATATCATATAAATATATAAAATGTGTTTAGTTGATTTAAAAGTCAAGTTAGAAGGATTAACTTTATTTGCGAACAAGTTTAGAATTAACTAAACTATGTTCTAGTGATTACAAGTTTAAATCTTCGAATAAGATAGTTTTATATGTATGAATCGAATGATGTTATGAACATCATTACTACCTTAAGTTTAGTAGGTAAACCTACTAGAAGTGACAAGAAATGATCTAGCTTCAAAGGATCTTGGATGGCTTGAAAGTTCTTCAAGTAGGATCATGACACAAAAACAAGTTCAAGTAAGATTTTTACTCGAATTAAGATAGTTTATAGTTATAGAAATTGAATCAAAGTTTGAATATGATTATTACCTTGAATAAGAAAGATAACCTACTATAAATAACAAAGGTTTCTTGATCTTAGATGATTACTTGGAATGGATTAGAAAGCTAGGATGTAAACTAGTAAACTTGAAAGGATTTTCGAAGTGTTCTTGAAGTGTTCTTCCTAAGATGATTATAGCTTGATTCTTGAAGTAATTTTTGATGAAGATGATGATTAGCAACTGGAAAAAGTCGTTCATAAGTATGTGTGTGTGTGTTGAGAGAGAATTAGAAAGAGAATTGGAAGTGAAATGAAGTGAATGATGAGTGGTAAGTGGTGAGTAGTGAGTGAGGTTAAAAGGAGTTCTAGTTAGTTGACTAGTTCATGGTAGAAGTTAAAATTGATTAGTCATACATGACATAATCAAGAGTGGAATCCCATGCTAGTTCCTATTGGTATATACCCACAGTAAGTACGTCTAGAAGCTGTGTATAATACGGGTATGAATACGACTAGAATTCTTGATGAAAAAAGAATGGGAATATAATTGTACCCATTTTTGTTAAGTATTAGTGTTTTGATATATGTATTGAAGTCTTCCAAAAGTATATTAATACATCTAAATACACTACATGTATATACATTTTAACTGAGTCGTTAAGTCATCGTTAGTCGTTACATGCAAGTGTTGTTTTGAAACCTTTAAGTTAACGATCTTAATTAATGTTGTTAACCCATTGTATCTAATGAGATGTTAAATTATTATATTATCATAATATTATGATATATTAATATATCTTAATATGATATATATATACATTTAAATGTCGTTACAACGATAATCGTTACATATATGTCTCGTTTCGAAATCCTTAAGTTAGTAGTCTTGTTTTTACATATGTAGTTCATTGTTAACATACTTAATGATATATATAATTATCATTTTATCATGTTAAATATAGTGTAACAATATCTTAATATGATACATATGTATTTAGTAAGACGTTGTAATAACGATAATCGTTATATATATCGTTTCAAGTTTCTTAACTTAGTAGTCTCATTTTTATGTATATAACTCATTGTTAATATACTTATGGAGATACTTACTTATCATAATCTCATGTTAACTATATGTATATCCATATATATATCGTCATGTTGTTTACAAGTTTTAACGTTCGTGAATCGCCGGTCAACTTGGGTGGTCAATTGTCTACATGAAACTCATTTCAAATAATCAATTCTTAACAAGTTTGATTGCTTAACATGTTAGAAACACTTAATCATGTAAAAATCAATTTCATTTAATATATATAAACATGGAAAAGTTCGGGTCACTACAGTACCTACCCGTTAAATAAATTTCGTCCCGAAATTTTAAGCAGTTGGAGGTGTTGTCGTATCTTCTAGAAATAAGTGCGGGTATTTCTTCTTCATCTGATCTTCTCGTTCCCAGGTGAACTCGGGTCCTCTACGAGCATTCCATCGAACCTTAATAATTGGTATCTTGTTTTGCTTAAGTCTTTTAACCTCACGATCCATTATTTCAACGGGTTCTTCGATGAATTGAAGTTTTTCGTTGATTTGAATTTCGTCTAACGGAATAGTGAGATCTTCTTTAGCAAAACATTTCTTCAAATTCGAGACGTGGAAAGTGTTATGTACAGCCGCGAGTTGTTGAGGTAACTCAAGTCGGTAAGCTACTGGTCCGACACGATCAATAATCTTGAATGGTCCAATATACCTTGGATTTAATTTCCCTCGTTTACCAAATCGAACAACGCCTTTCCAAGGTGCAACTTTAAGCATGACCATCTCTCCAATTTCAAATTCAATATCTTTTCTTTTAATGTCGGCGTAGCTCTTTTGTCGACTTTGGGCGGTTTTCAACCGTTGTTGAATTTGGATGATCTTCTCGGTAGTTTCTTGTATTATCTCCGGACTCGTAATCTGTCTATCCCCCACTTCACTCCAACAAATTGGAGACCTGCACTTTCTACCATAAAGTGCTTCAAACGGCGCCATCTCAATGCTTGAATGGTAGCTGTTGTTGTAGGAAAATTCTGCTAATGGTAGATGTCGATCCCAACTGTTTCCAAAATCAATAACACATGCTCGTAGCATGTCTTCAAGCATTTGTATCGTCTTTTCGCTCTGCCTATCAGTTTGTGGATGATAGGCAGTACTCATGTCTAGACGAGTTCCTAATGCTTGATGTAATGTCTGCCAGAATCGTGAAATAAATCTTCCATCCCTATCAGAGATAATAGAGATTGGTATTCCATGTCTGGAGACGACTTCCTTCAAATACAGTCGTGCTAACTTCTCCATCTTGTCATCTTCTCTTATTGGCAGGAAGTGTGCTGATTTGGTGAGACGATCAACTATTACCCAAATAGTATCAAAATCACTTGCAGTCCTTGGCAATTTAGTGATGAAATCCATGGTAATGTTTTCCCATTTCCATTCTGGGATTTCGGGTTGTTGAAGTAGACCTGATGGTTTCTGATGCTTAGCTTTGACCTTAGAACACGTCAAACATTCTCCTACGTATTTAGCAACGTCGGCTTTCATACCTGGCCACCAAAAATGTTTCTTGAGATCCTTGTACATCTTCCCCGTTCCAGGATGTATTGAGTATCTGGTTTTATGAGCTTCTCTAAGTACCATTTCTCTCATATCTCCAAATTTTGGTACCCAAATTCTTTCAGCCCTATACCGGGTTCCGTCTTCTCGAATATTAAGATGTTTCTCCGATCCTTTGGGTATTTCATCCTTTAAGTTTCCCTCTTTTAAAACTCCTTGTTGCGCCTCCTTTATTTGAGTAGTAAGGTTAGTGTGAATCATTATATTCATAGATTTTACACGAATGGGTTCTCTATCCTTTCTGCTCAAGGCGTCGGCTACCACATTTGCCTTCCCTGGGTGGTAACGAATCTCAAAGTCGTAATCATTCAACAATTCAATCCACCTGCACTGCCTCATGTTCAGTTGTTTCTGATTAAATATGTGTTGAAGACTTTTGTGGTCGGTATATATAATACTTTTGACCCCATATAAGTAGTGCCTCCAAGTCTTTAATACAAAAACAACCGCGCCTAATTCCAAATCATGCATCGTATAATTCTGTTCGTGAATCTTCAATTATCTAGACGCATAAGCAATTACTTTCGTTCGTTGCATTAATACACAACCGAGACCTTGCTTTGAGGCGTCACAATATATCACAAAATCATCATTCCCTTTAGGTAATGACAATATAGGTGTTGTAGTTAACTTTTTCTTCAACAATTGAAACGCTTTTTCTTGTTCATCCTTCCATTCAAATTTCCTCCCTTTATGCGTTAATGCAGTTAAGGGTTTTGCTATTCTGGAAAAGTCTTGGATGAACCTTCTGTAGTAACCAGCTAGTCCTAAAAACTGGCGTATGTGTTTCGGAGTTTTCAGGGTTTCCCACTTTTCAACGGTTTCAATCTTTGCTGGATCCACCTGAATACCTTCTTTGTTCACTATGTGACCGAGGAATTGAACTTCTTCCAACCAAAATGCACACTTTGAAAATTTAGCGTACAGTTTTTCCTTTCTTAACAACTCTAGCACTTTTCTCAAATGTTCTTCGTTCTCTTGGTCATTCTTTGAGTAAATAAGTATGTCATCGATGAAAACAATGACAAACTTGTCAAGATATGGCCCACACACTCGGTTCATGAGGTCCATGAACACAGCTGGTGCGTTAGTCAATCCAAATGGAATAACCATAAACTCGTAATGACCGTAACGCATCCTAAAAGTAGTCTTCAGAATGTCATCCTCTTTCACCCGCATTTGGTGATATCCAGAACGTAAGTCAATCTTCGAATAAACCGATGAGCCTTGTAGCTGATCAAATAAGTCGTCGATTCTCGGTAATGGGTAACTGTTCTTGATGATAAGTTTGTTCAACTCTCGGTAGTCGATACACAACCTGAATGTACCATCTTTCTTCTTGACAAACAGAACAGGATCTCCCCATGGTGATGTACTTGGTCGAATGAAACCACGCTCTAAAAGTTCCTGTAGCTGACTTTGTAATTCTTTCATTTCGCTGGGTGCGAGTCTGTATGGAGCACGAGCTATTGGTGCAGCTCCTGGTACAAGGTCTATTTGAAATTCAACGGATCGATGTGGGGGTAATCCCGGTAATTCTTTCGGAAATACATCGGGAAATTCTTTTGCGACGGAAACATCACTGATGTTCTTTTCTTCAGGTTTAACTTCCTCGATGAGTGTGATGTGAAGCGAGGTGTATATAAAATAGTTATTATTTTACTAGGAAAAACTATTAAATACGATACAATTTTACACAAGATATTTATTTATTTATAGAATGGATATACTTAAACCTTGCTACAACACTTATAGGCAGTGTACCTAATCGTACAGTAGTGTAGTTTTTAGTAAGTCCGGTTCGTTCCACAGGGAAATCTTTGAACAAAGCTCAACGCTATATTAGTTTACTTTTATAAAAATACAAATATATATATAAGTAATATTATTGTTAAAAAGGGGGGTTTTTACCGTTTAATGACCGGTTTGTCGATTTTAAAACTTTAGTCGCAGTTAAAACCTAATGTAAAATATAAAATAAATACAAGACTTAAATTAAAGCGTAAAGTAAATAACGATAATGAAATTGCGAATAATAAAATTGCGATAATTAAAAAGTACGATAATTAAAAGTGCGATTAAATAACAATAAATAAAAGTGCGATAATTAGAAGTGCAATTAAATATAAAATAAAGGAAATTAAATATGAAATAAAAGAATTATGCTTATTTAAACTTCCGTAATCATGATGTTTGACGTGTTAATTTTAGTTTTATGCCCATGGGTTAATTGTCCTTTGTCCTGGATTATTTAATATGTCCGTCTGGTTTTTGTCCATAACAGTCCATCAGTCATAAATATAAAGTGCGAGTGTCCTCATCAAATTATTATTATACCCGAAGTTAAATATTCCAACTAATTGGGGATTCGAATTGTAACAAGGTTTTAATACTTTGTTTAATGAATACACCAGGTTATCGACTGCGTGTAAACCAAGGTTTTACTACTTTGTTAACAATTACACCAATTACCCTTGAATGTAATTTCACCCCTGTTTTAATTATTCTAGTGGCTATTAATCCATTCCCGTGTCCGGTTAAATGAACGATTATTCGTACATATAAATACCCCGCCCATCGTGTCCGATCGAGTGTATATGGTAATTTATAGGGACGCCCAATTGTAAATCTTTATATTAACATTAACAAATTTTCATTTAGTTAAACAAATATAAAGCCCATTAATAGCCCATAGTCTAATTTCCACAAGTGTCGTTCTTTTGTCCAAACCCCAATTATGGTACAAAGCCCAATTACCCAATTTTAGTAATTAGCCCAACATCATGATTACTTCGTTTTAAATAAGCATAATAATAACTTAGCTACGAGACATTAATATAAAAAGGTTGAACATAACTTACAATGATTAAAAATAGCGTAGCGTTACACGGACAGAATTTCGACTTACACCCTTACAACATTCGCTAACATACCCTTATTATTAGAATTAAAATTAAAATTAAAATTAAAATATAAATTATATATATATATATCGTATATATTGAGAGAGATTAAAATTATATGTTTCAAACTCGGCAGAAAACTGGCTTTATATAGGACCTGACCAACATTTTCACTCCATGCGACTCGCATGGATTTGTGCCTCTGGCCATGCGAGTCGCATGGCCACCCTGGATCCAGCCAAATTGCTTTGTTTTCTTCTTGCCGACGTAATATAATAATAATAATATATATAATATATAATTATATATAATTATATATATATTATATTATATTCTTGTGCATAGTAGACTAGATATTTTTGGTCCGTTGCGTCGGGCGTTTCTTCTTGGCTCAGGTCCCGGTTCCGGATTTTCGAACGTCCTCGCGTACAATTTAATATCTTGTACTTTGCGTTTTGAATCTTGTACTCTTGTGATTTCGAGACGTTTCTTATCAATAATTGGAACCTCTTTGATTGTCTTTTGTTCTTTTGAGCTTTTTGGTCGTTTGCGTCTTCAATTCGTTGAATCTGTCTTTTGTCTTCACCTTTTATTATTTAAATGAATATCACTTGTAAATAGAACAATTGCAACTAAAAGCTTGTCTTTCTTGAGGAATAATGCTATGAAATATATGTTCGTTTTTAGCATTATCAAATATTCCCACACTTGAGCGTTGCTTGTCCTCAAGCAATATTGTATTGAAATACTAGAATCACTTCTTTATTCTTCATACTTTGTACATCAGTGATTTCTATACGGCGGTATAAACAATGGTAATAACGATATGGTTTACAGTCCCACATGACTATAAAAATTTAGATCCATTAAGGAAATTGGATCTTTATGAAAACATTTGATCTTTTGAAATCTAGTTTTTACCCTAGATAAGTTTTCCGGAATAACCCTTTACCGGTGTTTGCAAAATATTTTTGTGGGTTTGGTGAGTTTCAGATTTGAAAATTTTAGCTCAAAACTTGCGGTTTTGTGTCACCCACTTGCTAACCTTGTATTTGGAAAGCAACACGTCCAGTTTACTTGTCCCGTATATTACCTTTCGGTAAACTACCGTCTGGTTGTAAAGGAAAGCGTTGAACAAGCAACTGTTAAGGCAATGTCCCGTGACATGCTTTTGATTATGGTCTATAACGTGTCGGACGCAATTACTATCCTTGGTAGGAGCAATAGTAAAGCTCACCCTTATAATTTTTTTCGGTCTGGCACAAGGTCCTGTCTTTGACCATGTTATGCAACCACCGTTCTTACGGTTGACACCCGATTTAGTTCAGGTGACCTAGTGAATTCCAGGTGAATTCCTAGGATTTTACGTTCCATGGTAATGAACGCATTGAAAATAGGGTTTTCAGAAAACAAATCGGTTTATAATTTTGATCAAAATATTTTCTCGTTTAAGCTCGAGCTTAGATATCATCGAATTCCATGAGTTTGAATTCTCAATCTTTAAGGTCAATCTCTAGGATTGAGTAATATCAGTCTTAAAAGCTGATTTTTAATCTTTAAGGAGATTATCCTTTCTGGGAATCTGATTCATTAGTCTTATCCAGCTAATTTGCATGGTGCCTCCCCATTGTACGAGATAAATCCTTCTCATGGTTAGGATAAATCTGACCACTTGGCGACCCTGTTTAATGCTGAGGTCCGTGGATTTCCTGCTGATTTTAGTGATGACTTTTCTAGATTTTTCGTCAACCTACAGCTGGTCTGGACGACAACTTCATGACCTAAATCAAGAAGCGCGTGTCTTTTTCGGAAGACTTTACTTCCTTTTAGTGATGGAATTGATTCATCGTGTAGATCCATCTCTTCTTTTCTTTCATTGGGTAAAACAGTTTAGTTTAGTCCAAAGCAAAAGTATTTTCAGTTATTTGTTACAGATATATGTGACATATGTTTAAGATAACTTGGTAAATTTTCCCACACTTGGCTTTTATTTTCCTTTTTATCGTCCTCTATTCCATTTTAAATGAATTTTGACATTTTAGTTTGTTTCTTAATTTATGTCCTTTCCGAGGTAACAATAATTTCGGTGTTAAAACCTAGTTTTATCGTTCATAAATATGTATAAACATGATTTGAATTCATTTAATTGAAAATTTTGAAAAATTTTACTAGAATTGGGTAGTCAGTATATAAGACTAGGGCTGTTCTTTTTTTATCAGAGAGCACTAGATTCTAATACAACTACTGCTTTACTAGTATTTTTAATGGTAACCAAGTGTTTAATATAAAAATTTTAAAATCCGAAAGAATTTAACCCCTTCCCACACTTAAGATCTTGCAATGCCCTCATTTGCAAGAAATCAGTAACAATTTAAATTATTGAGGGTGATTAGTGTGAAAATGATTAAATTTTTACCAAAGTTTCCAAATATATTGGCGTTTGTTTGCTGAATGATAAATGGTGCACGTCATTTGTTCATTCCGTCTTGTTGTTATTTCACATATATTTTGCATCATTGTCGTCAAAATTACTTGCTTTTGCTGAACTTACTGCCAGTCTTTGAAAACGCGTTGTTTTACCCTGTTTTGTGCATAAAATAGAATACATACAATACAAATATAATCATACATGCAATTTGAAATGGAACTTTGGCATCCCACTTTCAAACTATAAGAAAAATATTAGTACACAATAATAATAAAATATCAAACATTACATAAACGTAATAAAATGTTAAGTGTTTAAAATAAAAATAAAAATTACCAACTTATCTCTACTGATCAGGAGGTGGGTTAGGAGGAAAATTAGGATATGGATCCCAATTCATGTTCGCGTCCGGGTTCCATGGCTGATTATAGGTGAACTGGTATGCTGCGTCATAATCATATGAATCATAGGGTGGTCTCATTTCTGGCTGATGTGCGGGATAGTATGCGGGTCGGGTCGGATAATACATCTCGCCAGGCTGCAACTGGCTTATAATTTGGCGCTGATGATAATCCCATCGGCCATGCTCTCGTTGCCGGGAATGCTCGTAGTCATTCCGACGTTGCCATGCCTCGTACTGCATATGCCTATCATAGTTCGTCATGTATTCATCCTCCATACGAACGCCTAAATCAAGAGCAGTCTCCCGAACAACTCCTATAATGTTGTTCGCCTCTTCCATTTCATCATCCGAACCTCTTTCTACCTGTCGCTGAGGTCCCTCGTATCGATATACCCGACCACGTCTCATCAATAATACCCTTGCACCGTGATAAAGGTTTGAACTTATAGTTTCACCTCCGTCCTCTATTTCGTTCATTGGACCCCCTTGGTGCTTATCTACACCTAAATACTCTCCAATGAGAGTAATGAAAATACCACCACCTATAATACTCCCCGATTTCATCCCCGAAACTACATTAGCGAGATAATAACCAACACAATAGGGAATGTTAACGAAACTCCTCGGGTCTCTAATACACTTGAGGTAGAACAAATTGTTTACGGTCAATTTCTCCTTATTTCTTCCCCTTTGTGTAATTGTGTTTGCTAAGAATCTATGAATCACCCGGAGTTCAGCTCTGTCTATATCTAAGTATGTATGATTTCCACTGGCGTGAAATTCATTAAAGTGGGACATACGCCTCCAGATGGCGTTAATATCAAATTCCCTATCTACCCTTTCTCCTTGGGCAATCAGGCTATTACAGTCGGGGCTCAAAAGTTCAGCAGGGGTGTAAATCTGTAAGGCCCTAGCTAAATCTATCATGGACATTCTGTACATGCGTCCACCTAACAGAAATCTAATAAAGCTTCTATCATCTATCCTCCTAACATCACTGTTTAACTTAATAGTACTAAGTAATTCTATACACCATTCCCTATATATGGTTCTACGAATGGAAAATAGGCGCATCCAATCGTTAAACTGAGAATTACCATACCTTTGCACCAATAATTCCCGAATCGGTTCGGCAAGGTCAACTGTTTCCAAAGGTACCCAGTCAATTGCCCTTGGCATTTCAACAACCTTAAAGTAGAGAATGTGCATGTTCTTTTGATAATCTGGATACTCTATCCAACATCGATCAAATCTCAGATTTGGGTGTAACTGATCTTCATTAATGTCTAAGCTCAGAATCCTTTGATGTGGAGCGAATTGACGAAACTGATTCATGAATAATTGATCTTGATCGTGATATGGAATATGTTGCTCCTCCTGTTCTTCTTCTTCTTGTTGCATATGTTGTTCTTGTTCATGAAACATTTCCGGTTCGGGCTCTGGTTGCCTGGACGATGATGCTCCTGAACCTCCAGTATCGGCTCTCTGTAAAACACATTAAACACAAAAATTGTACATCCAAATATGCATTAGTGTTAGCAAAATAATAACTTGAAACAATTATGATGACATGTTCAATTCATAACACATTTTATACACATTTTCTTAACAATAACAATTCTACATTTTTACATACGAAAATGTATACAATGTTTTATCACATTTAAACTCTTAAACATGTCAACAATAATCATTATAGCAATTAAACACTTGTTACATGGCATTCAAATCAAACTAGTGCTCATTTTCATATTTTTGTCAAGTCTACACTTTGTCAAATAAGCATATACGAAAAATGTACATCAAGTTCATAAGCATTTATCTTAAATAACATGCCAAAATAATCACTACTAGCAATGAAACAAGTTTCAAATGGCCTTTATATCAAATTATCCAAGTTCATGAATTTTTAGACTTAAAAAGTCCACTTTAATTCTCAAAAACATGTTTAGGCTCAAAGTTTGGATCAATTAACTACCTAAACATGTTACACTACTCAATTTAGCAACAATTCATGACAAAAATCGGCCATAACCTGTTTATATCAAAAAGCCCCAAATTGCTCAAGAACACAAACCCTAGATTCTTAAAAATTTGAAGTTTTTAGCTTCAATTCATGTTAAATAGCTTCTATCTAGGATATACATGCATAATATAACAACAATTTAGCTCTAATTACACCTAAATTTAACAAAATCAAAATATAAAATTTCTAGCTCAAGAACACAAAAATTCGAATTTAAAGAGATTAGGGGTGAAATCTTTACCTTTCTCCTGAAGGGGTTGAGACTACTGAATCTAGGCATAATTGTTGTGAAGTTTTGCAAGAAATTTGGTGAAAAATGATGAATTTTTGAGAGGGTTTTGGAGTAAGTTCGTGTTTGTGTATGTGTGTTGTGAAAAAGAGCAGCTCGACTGAATAAATTGATCCTGACCAGATTTCTTTATCCATGCGAGTCACATGGCTTCCTGCCCATCCCCATGCGACTCGCATGGGGGTATTTTCCAGGTATTTTTTTTTTTTTTTTTTTTTTTTTTTTTTAAAAACCTTATACTTTTAAAACATAAAAATTTTAAAAATTTTGTTTCTTTTTAAGACGAGGTCGTTTCGGGAAGATGCCCTAGTCCGTCCCTCGACAAAATTTTAAAATTTTGTCATTTTCAAGCGATTGTTTTAAAAGCTTAGATTTTTGGATTTTTTTAATTTTTTTGGCATACTTTAAATCAAAAAGATTAAAAATAATGATAATAAAAGTTCTCGTCCCTCCCTCGGGTAAAGCAATTTCGGTTCAAAGACCTAGTCTTCAACTTACGACGAATTTTAAAAATCATATTCTTAACTTAATGAGATAAAGTAAATTTTTGTTTTTAAATTCACACAACTTAAATATAAAATTAAAAATTCACACCAAACTTAATTTAAAAATTCATAAATTTAAAAATTTATATTTTAAAAATTCACACCAAACTTAATTTTAAAAATTCATAAATTCATATCAAACTTATATTAATTTTTCAAATATTTACAATTTTAAATATATTGTTTTTATAAAGTTTACAATATTAACTTAAGATTTAAATATTAATTTTAAAAACATGGTAAAAATAAATTTAAAAATCTTTTTGTCTTTTTATCCCACTTTAATCAATCAAATATTATCAAAAATATGCGCCCCTCTTTTCGGTAAAGTAATTTCGGTTCCAAGACCTAATTTAACTCATGACGAATTTTTGAAATATTTTGGGTTGATTGATTAAAGATATTTATACCTTAAGAATAAACGTTAAATTTCGCAGTGATGTAATAAATTTTTGAACGATATCAATAATTTCGGTCGCCAAACCTAATTTTATTTAATACCAATTTAATACTTTTTAGCGAACAAATTAGCGTTTATTATCAAAAGGTTAAAAATAAAAATAAAAATAAAAACTGTACAGACATACCTGTGAAATAGATTTCTTAGTTATATGATCTATTATATTCATAAGATAGTCGGTTTAATTGGTTTTCCATGGCTGCATAGGCGTAACCTCGAGCATTCATTGTCTTTTCTTCTAAACATATGAACGGTCCGTCTCTGCATAAAGTAACAAATTCGGTATTTGAATAGGTTTGATTATTTGAACATTTACCTCCATGTGACCATTTTCCGCATTTGTGACATCTTTCTAGGTGTCGTGCTCTTCTTTTCGCTGCGGATTTTGATTTTCCTTTACCAAATTGTAACTTATTATCTTCGCATCTGAATCCTTTTCTAACTCCGTCCATTCTTTCTCTGATTACTGATACTAATTCACTCGGTAGTATGTCATTATTACGTTTAGTGATCAAAGCGTGTAGCATTAGACCATGGTTTAGTTCACAGGCAGTCTTCATTTCGTAAAAACCTAAAAAAAAATAAAATTCAGAATGGGGGGAGAAGACTAGTTCTTTAGGGTCTGCTAGGGAAAGACCATACGTGTTCCATTTTCGAGAACTACACGAAAACAGACAATCTAACTCTAACAGAAATACATATTATCCTTTAAAGACTTGATTCTCCCCACACTTAGTTAGCTGTGGTGTCGAAATTGTGATTAACTTCGTTGTCGACTTCCATCGGACCATGTATGTAATGTTTAACTCTGTGACCATTAACTTTAAATTCAATCCCATTTGAATTTATTAATTCTATCGTTCCGTATGGGAAAACTCTTTTGACTATGAATGGTCCAGACCATCTTGATTTCAATTTTCCAGGAAATAGCTTGAATCGTGAATTGAAAAGAAGAACTCTGTCTCCTTCTTTAAATTCTTTTGAACTTCTGATTCTTTTATCATGCCATTTCTTCGTTCTTTCTTTATAGATTAACGAATTTTCGTATGCTTCATGTCTTAATTCTTCTAATTCGTTTAGTTGACTTAATCGTAGACGTCCGGCTTCATGTAAATCAAGATTACATGTTTTCAAAGCCCAAAATGCTTTGTGTTCAATTTCTACTGGAAGATGACATGCTTTTCCATAAACAAGTCTAAAAGGTGTGGTTCCAATTGGAGTTTTGTAGGCTGTTCTAAAAGCCCAGAGTGCATCCTCCAATTTAATGGACCATTCCTTCGGATTTGATCCTACGGTTTTCTCTAGAATACGTTTTAAAGCTCGGTTGGTATTTTCAACTTGTCCACTTGTTTGTGGATGATATGCGGTGGAGATTTTATGAGTTACTCCATATCTTTTAAGAACTTTCTCAAGTTGATTATTACAGAAATGAGTACCCCGATCACTTATTAAAGCTTTCGGTGTTCCAAACCTTGCAAAAAGACGTTTTAAAAAGTTGACTACAACTCGTGCATCGTTAGTTGGGAGAGCTTGTGCTTCCGCCCATTTAGATACATAATCAATGGCTACGAGTATATATAGATTATTATGAGATTTTGGAAATGGACCCATAAAGTCAATACCCCAAATGTCAAATACTTCGCATACTTGGATGACATTTTGTGGCATTTCATCACGTTGACTTATTTTTCCGGCCCTTTGACATGCATCACAGGATTTGCAAAGAAGGTGTGCGTCTTTGTAAATTGTAGGCCAATAGAATCCAGCTTCATAAACTTTTCTTGCTGTTAGTTGAGGCCCATAATGCCCTCCTGTTGGTCCTGTGTGACAATGGTTTAAAATTTTACTAGCTTCATCTCCAAATACACATCGGCGTATTATTCCATCGGGACAACTTTTAAACAGATGTGGATCTTCCCAGAAATAGTGTTTTATATCACTGAAGAATTTCTTTCGTCTTTGGTACGATAATCCTTTTTCAAGGAATCCACAAACTAAGTAGTTTGCATAGTCTGCAAACCATGGGATTTCTTTATAATCTATCTTCAATAGATATTCATCAGGAAAGTTGTCTTGTATGGCCGATTCATTTAGAACTTCTAATTCGGGATTTTCAAGACGAGAAAGATGATCAGCGGCGAGATTTTCTGCTCCTTTTTTATCTCGAATTTCAATATCAAACTCTTGTAAGAGTAAGATCCAACGGATTAATCTTGGTTTAGCATCTTGTTTTGAAAATAGGTATCTAAGAGCAGAATGGTCGGTATAGACCACCGTTTTTGCTAGAACGAGATATGATCGAAATTTGTCAAAAGCAAAGACAATAGCAAGGCGTTCTTTTTCAGTAGTTGTATAGTTCGTTTGTGCTCCTTGTAATGTCTTACTAGCATAATATATAGGTTGAAATCGTTTTTCAATCCTTTGTCCTAAAACGGCTCCCATTGCAAAATCACTTGCATCGCACATTAGTTCAAATGGTAGATTCCAATTTGGTGTTATCATGATCGGTGCATTAGTGAGTTTTTCTTTAAGAATATTAAAAGATTTGATACATTCATCTGAAAAGATGAATGGCGCATCCTTTTCTAGGAGTTTATTCATAGGAGTGGCAATTTTAGAAAAATCTTTTATGAAACGTCGGTAAAAACCGGCATGCCCTAGAAAACTCCTAACTCCTCTTACATTTGTGGGATGTGGAAGTTTAGCAATTACATCTACTTTAGCTCTATCCACTTCAATTCCTTCTTTTGAAATTTTATGTCCAAGAACGATGCCTTCTTTCACCATGAAATGGCATTTCTCCCAATTAAGTACTAGATTTGATTTTTCGCATCTAATTAGCATTCGTTCCAGATTAACTAGACATAATTTAAATGTATCACCGAAGACTGAAAAGTCATCCATGAATACTTCCATGCATTCTTCTATCATGTCATGAAAAATCGCCATCATACACCTTTGAAAGGTTGCAGGGGCGTTACAAAGTCCAAATGGCATGCGTTTGTAAGCAAAAGTACCATAAGGGCACGTGAATGTGGTTTTCTCTTGGTCTTCGGGTGCTATTGGAATTTGAAAATATCCGGAAAATCCATCTAGAAAACAATAGTAACTATTTCCGGCTAATCTTTCCAACATTTGATCTATGAAAGGTAAGGGAAAGTGATCTTTTCTGGTGGCGTCATTTAATTTTCTATAATCAATACATACACGCCATCCTGTTACAGTCCTAGTAGAAATAAGCTCATTTTTCTCATTTGTAATGACAGTCATGCCACCCTTCTTCGGCACGCATTGAACTGGGCTTACCCATGGACTATCAGAAATTGGATAAATTAAACCTGCATCTAGCAGTTTAATAATCTCTTTCTTAACTACATCTTGCATATTAGGATTTAGTCTTCGTTGGCGTTGCACATACGTTTTATGATCTTCTTCCATAAGGATTTTATGTGTGCAATATGAAGGACTTATTCCTTTAATATCATGAATCTTCCATGCAATGGCTGGTTTATGAGCTTTCAACATAGAAATGAGTTGTGATTTCTCATTTTCAGTAAGAGAAGACGATATTATTACAGGTAATTCAGATTCACCATGTAAATAAGCGTATTCCAAATGGTTTGGAAGTGGCTTTAACTCTAATTTCGGAGGTTCTTCTATCGATGATTTATATCGATATCTGTCTTCTTCTTTTAGCATTTGAATTTCTTCTGTTGTTGGTTCATATCCATTAGCTATAAGTGTAGCTAACATTTCAGCTTCATCAATTGGTTCATTACCTTCTCCTAAAGAACATTCTCCTGTTCCTTGTAATTCTGGAAATTCTTCTAACAATTCTGCATGTGCATCTATAGTTTGAATATAATAACATGTATCATCTGCAGATTGTGGTTGTTGCATTGCTTTATCAACTGAAAAGGTAACACTCTCATCCTCTATACTTAGGGTCAGTTTCTTACCGAACACGTCTATCATTGCTTTAGCCGTGTTTAAGAATGGTCTTCCTAATATGAGAGGAACTTGAGAATCTTCTTCCATGTCCAAAACAACAAAATCTACTGGAAATACTAAAGTACCAACTTTAACTAGCATGTTCTCCATTATCCCTCTAGGATATTTTATTGATCTATCGGCTAGTTGTTTGCTTATTCTGGTTGGTTTTAATTCTCCAAGGTCTAGTTTAGCGTATAGTGAATACGGCATTAGATTTATACTAGCACCTAAGTCTGCCAATGCTTCTATTGAACTAAGACTACCCAGAAAACATGGAATTGTGAAACTTCCTGGATCAGATAGTTTTTCTGGTATCTTATTCAACAGCACTGCTGAACAATTAGCATTCATAGTAACAGCCGAGAGTTCTTCCATTTTCTTTCTATTCGTGATTAGATCTTTCAAGAATTTAGCATATCTTGGCATTCCTGAAATCACATCAATGAAAGGAAGATTTACATTTATCTGTTTAAACATATCCAAGAATTTGGATTGCTCGGCTTCAAGTTTCTCTTTCTTCATTTTACTCGGGTAAGGAAGTGGTGGTTGGTATGGTTTAACATAAGGTTTATCCTTAACTGTGTTATCTTCATTAACCTTTTCAACTACCGGTTCTTTTTCCTTATCTTGATCAGGTTGTGGTTCTTGTGGAGTAGGAATAGTTTCATCAGAAGTTACAGGTATTTCAGGTGGGTTAAGTGTTGTACCACTTCTTGTGGTAATAGCTTTAGCTGTTTCATTCCGGGGGTTAGCATTTGTATCGCTAGGTAGACTTCCCGGTTTTCTTTCACCTATTAACCTTGCTAGGTTACTTACTTCTTGTTCCAGATTTTGAATAGAAGCTTGTTGATTTCTAAATGCTTGAGCATTTTGTTCATTTGTTTGTTTTTGAGATGTGAAAAACTGCGTTTGAGTTTCAACTAGCTTCGTCATCATATCTTCTAAATTCGGCTTTTTATCATCGGTTTGTTGTGGTGGTTTGTTTTGAAAATTAGGTCTTTGCTGATTATAAGTATTATTGGATACTTGTTGATTGCTAGGACCTTGTTGGTTGTTGTATGGAATATTTCGGTTATAATTCTGGTTTTGATTGTAAATCGGTCTTGGCGGTTGATAATTATTCTGATAATTATTTCCAGGCCTTTGGTTTATGTATGAAATATTCTCTCTTTGTTCCATTGTTAACTCAATACTGAGACAATCTTTTGTCAAATGTGGTCCTCCACACTGCTCACAACTGATTCGTATTGAGTGAATATCCTTAGTCATCTTTTCCATTCGTCTCTCGAAAGCATCTATCTTTGCGGAAATGGAATCTAAGTCATGGCTAGAATCGGCTCTAGCTGCTTTAGATGATCTAATGATATCTTTTTCTTGGTGCCACTCATGTGAGTGGGAAGCAGTGTTATCAATAATTTTGTAAGCATCAGTTTCGGTTTTCTTCATAATAGAACCACCAGCTGCTATATCTATGTCTTTTCTTGTAGTGATGTCGCATCCTCGGTAGAATATTTGTACTATTTGACAGGTGTCTAAACCATGTTGCGGACATCCTCTTAACAACTTTCCATATCTTGTCCACGCCTCATATAGAGTTTCATTTGGCTTTTGTGTGAACGTAACAATTTCTGCTTGAAGTCTTACGGCTTTAGATGCAGGAAAGAATTGTTTAAGAAATTTTTCAATTAAAACGTCCCATGTATCGATCGCCCCTTCAGGTAATGATTCCAACCAATCTTTGGCTTCTCCCTTTAAAGTCCAGGGAAATAACATGAGATATATCTGTTCATCCTCCACTTCTCGGATTTTAAATAGTGTGCAGATCCTATTAAAGGTACGTAGATGTTCATTTGGATCTTCCTTCGGCGCACCACTAAATTGGCATTGATTAGTCACCATGTGTAGAATTTGTCCTTTGATTTCATAATCTGGCGCATTAATGTCTGGATGAGTAATTGCGTGACCTTGGCCAGTGCGTTTAGCTCTCATTCGGTCTTCCATACTTAAAGGTTCCAGATTCTCCATAATTGAATTTGTTGAATCGGTATCACTAGATAATTCTGTTTTAATAGTTCGTTCCTCAACAATCTCTGTTTGAATGATTGGTGGTTCCGGAGGAAAGTTTAATGGTTCAGGATCTACGAACCGTTCCTGAATATTCTCTGGATTCTCAATTGTGAGGTTGGGTTCAAAAAATGGATTATCGGAAATTTGAACTGAAGTACTTGGTCGACTGGATGACGATTCTAAAGAAAAATCAACGGCGGTTATATTTGTTAAACGATGTCTTGATCGAGTTACAGGTGGTGAACGTACAAAAGGTGATGAACGTCTTGCTCGGTGCATTCACTGAATATCCTATTAGTTTTTAAAAGGAAAGAAAAATTATAATAAGTTATCCAATCAATAGACTTTTCTGATTTTGCCCACGTTTCGAATAGCCAAAAGATGCAGCAGAGGGGCAGGATTCGTTTGGTCTCAATATAATTGAGGACTGTTTGGCTCCAATAACCCGGTCCACGTACAAATCCAACTATTACTACGAACCAGAAAATTTTGATGTCTATTAATTTAACCACTTAAAATAAATTTTCGTAATTTTAAGAAATTTAGATAAGAAGTAGAAAAAATTCTAAGTCCTAAAAACTAGAATGGCGAGAAATAAGAGAGAAAAAGAGTTCGTCGAAAAAGGTCGAAAAAGAAAAAATGGTTGAAAAATAAAAGGTGACGGAAAAATAAAAGAAACTTATAAAAACTTAAAAATACTTTACTAACCTAACCTTATTACTACAACTAACTTAAAATTATAATCGCAAATTGAGATTACTAATTGAAATGATAATTGATACATAGTAAAAGGTGTCTAAAAATATTAAGGCTTACAGGAGAAACTAAATCCCAAATGGAAATAACTTAAAAAGAAACTAAAACTTAAAAAGGCGTCGCAAAATTCTAAAGCACCTAAATCTTAGTCTAAAGAAAAAGCACTTAAGGAATTCTATGGCAAAGCCTAAAAATCTAGGAGTAAAAATGACTATAGCAAAAACTAAGTTTAAAATTAAATATGAGCTAAAAAATACAAATATTACGCTACAACGATTAAAAAGGGACAAAATATTAAAAGAAATAAAAAGTGATAAAAAATACAATTTTTATTAAAATATTATTTTTATATTAATTATATTAAAGTATTAAGTTTTAAATATAATAAAACTAATTAAAAGTAGTTAAAATTAATTAAACTAAAAACTTAATTAATAATAATAAAATCAAATTAGGGTTTACTTAATAATAATAATATATTATACTCCGTAATAAATGCGTTTTTAGGGTTTGTTTGTGGCCCTGTCAGACCCCTCATGCGAGTCGCATGATTTAAGGGGGTGGGTCATGCGAGTCGCATGGATACCCTGAACTGGTTCAATTGGACTGGTTCAAATGACAGGTCACGTAATATTTAATATTTTATTTTCTTTTTTTTTTTCTGTTTTAAATTTAAATAAAATATATATATATATAATTAAAATAAAAACTTAAAAATAAACTTAAAATACTTTATAATTTTGTAAAAATAAAAGAAAAACTTAAAAATATACTTAAAATATTTTTATTTTTTTTCGATTTTAAAAGCTTTTTTTTTTATATATTTTTTAATTTTTAAAAATATAAATTTTACAAAAACTAATTATAACTTAAAAATTAAAAATATGGCGTTTTGCTTCGGCGAACATCCCCGGCAGCGGCGCCAAAAATACTTGATGTGAAGCGAGGTGTATATAAAATAGTTATTATTTTACTAGGAAAAACTATTAAATACGATACAATTTTACACAAGATATTTATTTATTTATAGAATGGATATACTTAAACCTTGCTACAACACTTATAGGCAGTGTACCTAATCGTACAGTAGTGTAGTTTTTAGTAAGTCCGGTTCGTTCCACAGGGAAATCTTTGAACAAAGCTCAACGCTATATTAGTTTACTTTTATAAAAATACAAATATATATATAAGTAATATTATTTTTAAAAAGGGGGGTTTTTACCGTTTAATGACCGGTTTGTCGATTTTAAAACTTTAGTCGCAGTTAAAACCTAATGTAAAATATAAAATAAATACAAGACTTAAATTAAAGCGTAAAGTAAATAACGATAATGAAATTGCGAATAATAAAATTGCGATAATTAAAAAGTACGATAATTAAAAGTGCGATTAAATAACAATAAATAAAAGTGCGATAATTAGAAGTGCAATTAAATATAAAATAAAGGAAATTAAATATGAAATAAAAGAATTATGCTTATTTAAACTTCCGTAATCATGATGTTTGACGTGTTAATTTTAGTTTTATGCCCATGGGTTAATTGTCCTTTGTCCTGGATTATTTAATATGTCCGTCTGGTTTTTGTCCATAACAGTCCATCAGTCATAAATATAAAGTGCGAGTGTCCTCATCAAATTATTATTATACCCGAAGTTAAATATTCCAACTAATTGGGGATTCGAATTGTAACAAGGTTTTAATACTTTGTTTAATGAATACACCAGGTTATCGACTGCGTGTAAACCAAGGTTTTACTACTTTGTTAACAATTACACCAATTACCCTTGAATGTAATTTCACCCCTGTTTTAATTATTCTAGTGGCTATTAATCCATTCCCGTGTCCGGTTAAATGAACGATTATTCGTACATATAAATACCCCGCCCATCGTGCCCGATCGAGTGTATATGGTAATTTATAGGGACGCCCAATTGTAAATCTTTATATTAACATTAACAAATTTTCATTTAGTTAAACAAATATAAAGCCCATTAATAGCCCATAGTCTAATTTCCACAAGTGTCGTTCTTTTGTCCAAACCCCAATTATGGTACAAAGCCCAATTACCCAATTTTAGTAATTAGCCCAACATCATGATTACTTCGTTTTAAATAAGCATAATAATAACTTAGCTACGAGACATTAATATAAAAAGGTTGAACATAACTTACAATGATTAAAAATAGCGTAGCGTTACACGGACAGAATTTCGACTTACACCCTTACAACATTCGCTAACATACCCTTATTATTAGAATTAAAATTAAAATTAAAATTAAAATATAAATTATATATATATATATCGTATATATTGAGAGAGATTAAAATTATATGTTTCAAACTCGGCAGAAAACTGGCTTTATATAGGACCTGACCAACATTTTCACTCCATGCGACTCGCATGGATTTGTGCCTCTGGCCATGCGAGTCGCATGGCCACCCTGGATCCAGCCAAATTGCTTTGTTTTCTTCTTGCCGACGTAATATAATAATAATAATATATATAATATATAATTATATATAATTATATATATATTATATTATATTCTTGTGCATAGTAGACTAGATATTTTTGGTCCGTTGCGTCGGGCGTTTCTTCTTGGCTCAGGTCCCAGTTCCGGATTTTCGAACGTCCTCGCGTACAATTTAATATCTTGTACTTTGCGTTTTGAATCTTGTACTCTTGTGATTTCGAGACGTTTCTTATCAATAATTGGAACCTCTTTGATTGTCTTTTGTTCTTTTGAGCTTTTTGGTCGTTTGCGTCTTCAATTCGTCGAATCTGTCTTTTGTCTTCACCTTTTATTATTTAAACGAATATCACTTGTAAATAGAACAATTGCAACTAAAAGCTTGTCTTTCTTGAGGAATAATGCTATGAAATATATGTTCGTTTTTAGCATTATCAGAGTGCTAGAATGACGTAACAACATTTTCTTATTAGTTTTTGCGCCTTCAAACTACTAATAAGATTTAATTTCGCGTTGTTCTTTTCTCCGTACACCATTAAAGGTTTTCCTTTTTCACGCATAATGCGAATTGCATTTTTGTAACAAACGACCTCTGCTCTCACCTTTTTCAACCATTCCATGCCAATTATTACATCAAAACTTTCTAACTCGACTGGTATTAAATCAATTTTAAACGTTTCATCCCCCAGTTTAATTTCTCTCTCCCGACATATATTATCTGCTGAAATTAATTTACCGTTTGCTAATTCGAGTAAAAATTTACTATCCAAAGGCGTCAATGGGTAACTTAATTTAGCACAAAATTCTCTACTCATATAGCTTCTATCCGCACCCGAATCAAATAAAACATAAGCAGATTTATCATCAATAAGAAACGTACCCGTAACAAGCTCTGGGTCTTCCTGTGCTTCTGCTGCATTAATATTGAAAACTCTTCCACGGCCCTGCCCATTAGTATTCCCCTGATTCAGGCAATTTCTAATAATGTGGCCCAGTTTTCCACATTTATAACAAACAGCGTTGGTATTACTTGCTCCGACACTATTCATTTTGGCATTACTTGTTCCGACATTATTTGTTCCTTTAGTTCTATTAAACTTTGGTCCGTAGACCTCACACTTTGTCACGCTATGACCATTTCTTTTACACCTGTTTCAAAATGTCGTGCAAAACCCCTGATGATTTTCTTCACACCTATGACATGGCTGTTTTTGGTTTTTGTTGCCGTTGTTGTTATTGAGGTTATTGTTGGGATTGTTATTGTTGTTGAAACGGTTATTGTAGTTGTTGTTGTTTCTGGAATGTTTGTTGTAGTTATTGTTAGGATTGCGGTTATTATTGCGATTGTTGTTGCGGTTGTTGGGATAGTTGTTGCGATTGTTGTTGTAATTGTTGTTGTTGTTGTACTGGTGACTCTTGTCACCGTTTTCCTCCCACTTCCTCTTGAGTTGTTTCGTGTTGGCTTCTTCGGCCGCCTGCTCTTTAATTCTTCCCTCAATCTGATTTATGAGTTTATGAGCCATTCGACTTGCCTTCTGTATAGAAGCGGGCTCGTGTGAACTTACATCTTCTTGAATCCTTACTGGTAACCCTTTTACAAACGCGTCGATCTTCTCTTCTTCATCTTCGAATGTTCCCGGATACAATAGGCACAACTCTGTGAATCGTCGTTCATATGTGGTAACGTCGAACCCTTGTGTTCGTAACTCTCTAAGTTCTGCCTTGAGTTTATTGACTTCGTTTCTAGGACGGTACTGCTCGTTCATCAATTGCTTGAATGCCGACCATGGTAGTGCGTAAGCAGTATTTTGTCCTACCTATTCAAGATAGGTGTTCCACCACGTTAACGCAGTACCTATGAAGGTATGCGTAGCGTACTTAACTTTATCCTCTTCAGTACACTTACTTATGGCAAACACCAATTCGACCTTCTCGGTCCACCGTTTCAATTCAATTGGTCCTTCGGTTCCATCAAATTCCAAAGGTTTGCAGGCAGTGAATTCTTTGTAGGTGCATCCTACACAATTTCTTGCGCCGTTAGCTGCATTGCTAGATTCAGAGTTATTGTTGGTATGTAGCGCAGCCTATACTGCAGCTATGTTTGCAGCAAGAAAAGTACGAAATTCCTCTTCGCTCATATTCATGGTTTGTCGAGTAGTCGGTGCCATTTCCTTCAAAATAGTCAAATGAATCGAGTTAATCATACAGAATATTAAGAGTAGTCAATAGTATTTCGTAGCATAATATGAACTCATTTATAAAAGCTTTTTCTTCATATTAGCATTTTATAAGTTTAAATTCGGGTACTACCTACCCGTTAAGTTCATACTTAGTAGCTAATATACAATTCAACTACTACAATTCCATATGAAAAACTGGTTATAATAATATATCACATACAAATATTCTTCAAACTTACAACTTTGCTATATTACATATAACATGAAATATATTACACTTTGATACAGGACAGTTTTGAAGATAAATCTAGTTAATACGCAAGTTGTTCAGCAAAGGAAATAAAGACACGTAATTCATAAGTCCAGAAACAAGTCATGCATTCCGGTTTTACTAAGACGACTTCCCATCCTTGGTCTTGTGAAAAATAACCGTTATGACCATTGGCTAGGCAGCATGTTGTAATGTCGTCAAAAGGACGAGGGTTTCGTAATGTTCAATAGCCCCGTAATAATCTAAAAACCTTGTTTCTCACCCGAACTATTGAATCCGTTACTTGTGGAAGGTTTTATTTAAAAGTTGTAACCCGATATTCTTTTTCTCACTTTGGTAAGAAGCGAACATCACTAACCCGTAAGTATAACATGCTTCTTTATGTTGCATGTTAGAAGCTCTTTCTAACTCACGAAATTCTATGTTGGGATATGTTGAGTCAAAATAGGTTCTTAACCCGTAGCGTAAAATTGCATTTGGGTTCCCCGCATTTAATGCTTTAAAGAAAACACGGCGTAACTTACGGTCTCCCCAATGTGATATACCCCACATATCAAAGGAAAGCCATTTATAAACTAAGGCATTTCTGGAAAGTCTTTCAAATGTTTGACAAGTTAATTTCGCCATAACTAAATGTGCTGATGAACTCTGACCGACTCTAGACAAGATTTCCTCAATCATATCCTCTGGTAGGTCTTCTAAAATATTCGGTTATCTACCATTAACGTCCATTTTGTTTTTATACTGTAAAATAGACAAGGATTAGATTCATAAAAGATAATTAACAAACAATACAAGCAGTTTTTACATAGAACATAAAAGTACAAGCACACTATAATACATATAATACACAACATGATTACAACTCCCTAATCTGAATCACTGGTTTCGTTTTCTTCGGACTTGGTTCGCTTTCCTAATTTTCCAGGGATATATGGTGTTCCTCTAATACGAGCCGTAAAGAAATCACGGATGTACAAAGTGTGAAGAATAAAGAAGTGATTCTAGTATTTCAAGACTATATTGCTTGAGGACAAGCAACGCTCAAGTGTGGGAATATTTGATAATGCTAAAAACGAACATATATTTCATAGCATTATTCCTCAAGAAAGACAAGCTTTTAGTTGCAATTGTTCTATTTACAAGTGATATTCGTTTAAATAATAAAAGGTGAAGACAAAAGACAGATTCGACGAATTGAAGATGCAAACGACCAAAAAGCTCAAAAGTACAAAATACAATCAAAGAGGTTCCAATTATTGATAAGAAACGTCTCAAAATTACAAGAGTACAAGATTCAAAATGCAAAGTACAAGATGTTAAATTATACGCAAGGACGTTCGAAAATCCGGAACCGGGACCAGAGTCAACTCTCAACGCTCGACGCAACGGACTAAAAATTACAAATCAACGGAGTACAAGAATATAATATATATATATATATATATATAATTAAATTTAATTATATATATTATATAATAAATAAATAAGCAGCCCACGGTTTTGTAGATTTTTGAGCCTCCCCAGCTGGCCATGTGATCGCATGAGCCTGAAGGGCAAAGATCATGCGATCGCATGAGCACCTTTTCCAGCCTACATGCCCTATAAAAACGAGTGTTTGGTTCATCAATATCATCCATCAATCTCTCTATCTATATGTAAACGTATATATACATTTATATTTTAATTTTAATTTTAATTTTAAATCCTAATAATAAGGGTATGTTAGCGAATGTTGTAAGGGTGTAAGTCGAAATTCTGTCCTTGTAACGCTACGCTATTTTTAATCATTGTAAGTTATGTTCAACCTTTTTAATTTAATGTCTCGTAGCTAAGTTATTATTATGCTTATTTAATACCGAAGTAATCATGATGTTGGGCTAATTATTAAAATTGGGTAATGGGCTTTGTACCATAATTGGGGTTTGGACAAAAGAACGACACTTGTGGAAATTAGACTATGGGCTATTAATAGGCTTTATATTTGTTTAACTAAATGATAGTTTGTTAATTTTAGTATGAAGATTTACAATTGGACGTCCCTATAAATAACCATATACACTCGATCAGACACGATGGGCGGGATATTTATATGTACGAATAATCGTTCATTTAACCGGACACGAGAATGGATTAATAGCCACTAGAATTATTAAAACAGGGGTGAAATTATGTACAAGGACACTTGGCATAATTGATAACAAAGTATTAAAACCTTGTTACAGTTTAAGTCCCCAATTAGTTGGAATATTTGACTTCGGGTATAAGGATAATTTGACGAGGATACTCGCACTTTATATTTATGACTGATGGACTGTTATGGACAAAAACCAGACGAACATATTGAATAATCCAGGACAAAGGACAATTAACCCATGGGCATAAAACTAAAATCAACACGTCAAACATCATGATTACGGAAGTTTAAATAAGCATAATTATTTTATTTCATATTTAATTTCCTTTATTTTATATTTAATTGCACTTCTAATTATCGTACTTTTATTTATTGTCATTGTATTTAATTGCACTTTTAATTATCGTACTTTTTAATTATCGCAATTTTATTTTATCGCACTTTTATTTATCGCAATTTCATTATCGTTATTTACTTTACGCTTTAAATTAAGTTATATTTATTTTTAATATTTTACATTAGGTTTTAACTGCGACTAAGCTTTAAAATCGACAAACCGGTCATTAAACGGTAAAAACTCCCTTTTTATAATAATAATATTACTTATATATATTTGTATTTTTATAAATTAAAACTAATATAGCGTTAAGCTTTGTTTAAAGATTTTTCCCTGTGGATCGAACCGGACTTACTAAAAACTACACTACTGTACGATTAGGTACACTGCCTATAAGTATTGTAGCAAGGTTTAAGTATATCCATTCTATAAATAAATAAATATCTTGTGTAAAATTGTATCGTATTTAATAGTTTTTCGTTGTAAAAATAAAGCTATTTCATATACACCTCTACGCACATCAAGTATTTTTGGCGCCGCTGCTGGGGAACAAAATCTAGCTTAAAAGCCGGAAGCGCAACGCTAATATAAAAAAAAGATTTTTATTTTTAGTTTACTTTTATAAAAATACGTTTTTGTAAAAATACGTTTTAAATATTCTAAAATATAAAAAGAAAAACAAAAATATAAATATAAATATTTTTAAGAGTTTGTTAAATATTTAAGTTCTATAAAAGTTTCTTTATCTTTATTTTATAAAAATATAAGTTTTATTTAATTTATATAAATATATTATATAAATATTTAAAACAGAAAAAAATAATACAGCAAAACAGAAAAAAAAAAATATATATATATATATATATATAAACATTCGGGGCCTGCTACTGTAGCAGCCCGTAAACTGGCCCAAAATCCTGGCTCATG
Source organism: Rutidosis leptorrhynchoides (assembly GCF_046630445.1). NCBI lineage: Eukaryota > Viridiplantae > Streptophyta > Magnoliopsida > Asterales > Asteraceae > Rutidosis > Rutidosis leptorrhynchoides. Next base: position 53,601,894 of record NC_092337.1, read on the forward strand.
CGATCGCATGAGTCCGAAGGCGAAAACTCATGCGATCGCATGAGGTCTTCTGACAGGCCACATACAACCCTAATTCAGTAATCATTACGGAGTATTATTATTAATTATACTTAAACCCTAATTAGGGTTTAGTATTTTATTACTTAATTTAGTTTTGTTATTTAATTTGTATTTAAAGTTTAATTAGTTTTATTAAATTATAAAATTAATAGTTTTATTAAATAAATAATATAAAAATAATATTTTTATAAAATTGTACTTTTTACAACTTTTAGTATATTTTTATTTTTTGTCCCTTTTTATTTATTTTTAGCATAATATTTATATTTTTTGCTTGTTTTTAGTTTTAAGATATAATTTTTGCCATAGTTATTTTTACTTCTAGATTTTTAGGTTTTGCCGTAAAATCCCTTAAGTGCTTTTTCTTTATACTAAGATCTAGGTGCTTTAGAATTTTGCGACGCCTTTTTAAGTTTTAGTACCTTTTTAAGTTATTGCCATTTGGGATATAATTTTACTTGTAAGCTTTAATATTTTTAGACGCAACTTTTAATTCTTAGTTTTTAGTTCCTTTTTAAGTTTCAACGCGCTACTTTCTTATTTTTATTTTTCGACGCCTTTTATTTTTCAACCCTTTTCTTTTTCGACCTTTTTCGACGCGCTCTTTTTCTTTCTTATTTCTCTCAATTCTAGTTTTAGGACATAGATTTTTATTCTACTTCTTCTCTAAATTTCTTAAAATTACGAAAATTTATTTTAAGTGGTTAAATTGATAGACATCAAAATTTTCTGGTTCGTAGTAATAGTTGGATTTGTACGTGGACTGGGTTATTGGAGCCAAACAGTACTCAATTATATTGAGACCAAACGAATCCTGCCCCTCTGCTGCATCTTTTGGCTATTCGAAACGTGGGCAAAATCAGAAAAGTCTATTAATTGGATAACTTATATAATTTTTCTTTCCTTTTAAAAACTAATAGGATATTCAGTGAATGCACCGAGCAAGACGTTCACCACCTTTTGTACGTTCACCACCTGTAACTCGATCAAGACATCTAGCTAATATTACCGCCGTTGATTTTTCTTTAGAATCGTCATCCATTCAACCAAATACTCCAATTCAAATTTCCGATAATCCATTTTTTGAACCCGACCTCACAATTGAGAATCCGGAGAATATTCAGGAACGATTCATAGATCCTGAACCATTAATTTTTCCTCCGGAACCACCAATCATTCAAACAGAGATTGTTGAGGAACGAACCATTAAATCAGAATCCTCTAGTGATTCAGATTCAACAAATTCAATCATGGAGAATCTGGAACCTTTAAGTATGGAAGACCGAATAAGAGCTAAACGCACTGGCCAAGGTCACGCAATTACTCATCCTGACATTAATGCGCCAGATTATGAAATCAAATGACAAATTCTACATATGGTGACTAATCAATGCCAATTTAGTGGTGCGCCGAAGGAAGATCCAAACGAACATCTTTGTACCTTTAATAGGATCTACACACTATTTAAAATAAGAGAAGTGGAGGATGAACAGATATATCTCATGTTATTTCCCTGGACTTTAAAGGGAGAAGCCAAAGATTGGTTGGAATCGTTACCTGAAGGGGCGATCGATACATGGGACGTTTTAGTTGAAAATTTTCTTAAACAATTCTTTCCGGCATCTAAAGCCGTAAGACTTCAAGGAGAAATTGTTACGTTCACACAGAAACCGAATGAAACTCTATATGAGGCGTGGACAAGATTTGAAAAGTTATTAAGAGGATGTCCGCAACATGGTTTAGACACTTGTCAAATAGTACAAATATTCTACCAAGGATGCGACATCACTACAAGGAAAGACATCGATATAGCAGCTGGTGGTTCTATTATGAAGAAAACAGAAACTGATGCTTACAAAATTATTGATAACACTGCTTCCCACTCACATGAGTGGCACCAAGAAAAAGATATCGTTAGATCATCTAAAGCAGCTAGAGCCGATTCTAGCCATGACTTAGATTCCATTTCCGCAAAGATAGATGCTGTCGAGAGACGAATGGAAAAGATGACTAAGGATATTCACTCAATACGAATTAGTTGTGAGCAGTGTGGAGGACCACATTTGACAAAAGATTGTCTCAGTATTGAACTATCAATGGAACAAAGAGAGAATAATTCATATCTAAACCAAAGGCCTGGAAATAATTATCAGAATAATTATCAACCGCCAAGACCAATCTACAATCAAAACCAGAATTATAACCGAAATGTTCCTTACAACAACCAACAAGGTCCTAGTAATCAACAAGTATCCAATAATACTTACAACCAGCAAAGACCTAATTTTCAAAACAAACCACCACAAACTGATGATAAAAAGCCGAATTTAGAAGATATGATGACGAAGCTAGTTGAAACTCAAACACAGTTTTTCACATCTCAGAAACAAACCAATGAACAAAATGCTCAAGCATTTAGAAATCAACAAGCTTCTATTCAAAATTTGGAACAAGAAGTAAGTAACCTAGCAAGGTTAATAGGTGAAAGAAAATCGGGAAGTTTACCCAGTGATACAAATGCAAACCCCCGGAATGAAACAGCTAAAGCCATTACCACAAGAAGTGGTACAACACTTAAACCACCTGAAATACCTGTAATTTCTGATGAAGCTATTCCTACTCCACAAGAACCACAACCTGAACAAGATAAGGAAAAAGAACCGGTAGTTGAAAAGATTAATGAAGATAACACAGTTAAGGCTAAACCTTATGTTAAACCATACCAACCACCACTTCCTTACCCGAGTAAAATGAAAAAAGAGAAACTTGAAGCCGAGCAATCCAAATTCTTGGATATGTTTAAACAGATAAATGTAAATCTTCCTTTCATTGATGTAATTTCAGGAATGCCTAGATATGCTAAATTTCTGAAAGATCTAATCTCGAATAGAAAGAAAATGGAAGAACTCTCGGCCGTTACTATGAATGCTAATTGTTCAGCAGTGCTGTTGAATAAGATACCAGAAAAATTATCTGATCCAGGAAGTTTCACAATTCCATGTTTTCTGGGTAGTCTTAGTTCAATAGAAGCATTGGCAGACTTAGGTGCTAGTATAAATTTAATGCCGTATTCACTATACGCTAAACTAGACCTTGGAGAATTGAAACCAACAAGAATAAGCATACAACTAGCTGATCGATCAATAAAATATCCTAGAGGGATAATGGAGAACATACTAGTTAAAGTTGGTACTTTAGTATTTCCAGTAGATTTTGTTATTCTGGACATGGAAGAAGATTCTCAAGTTCCTCTCATATTAGGAAGACCATTCTTAAACACGGCTAAAGCAATGATACACGTGTTCGGTAAGAAACTGACCCTAAGTATAGAGGATGAGAGTGTTACCTTTTCAGTTGATAGAGCAATGCAACAACCAAAATCTGCAGATGATACATGTTATTATATTTAAACTATAGATTCACATGCAGAATTGTTAGAAGAATTTCCAGAATTACAAGGAACAGGAGAATGTTCTTTAGGAGAAGGAACTGAACCAATTGATGAAACTGAAATGTTAGCTACACTTATAGCTAATGGATATGAACCAACAACAAAAGAAATTCAAATGTTAAAAGAAGAAGACAGATATCGATATAAATCATCGATAGAAGAACCACCAACACTAGAGTTAAAGCCACTTCCAAACCATTTGGAATACGCTTATTTACTTGGTGAATCTGAATTACCTGTAATAATATCGTCTTCTCTTACTGAAAATGAGAAATCACAACTCATTTCTATGTTGAAAGCTCATAAACCAGCTATTGCATGGAAGATTCATGACATTAAAGGCATAAGTCCTTCGTATTGCACACATAAAATCCTTATGGAAGAAGGTCATAAAACGTATGTGCAACGCCAACGAAGACTAAATCCTAATATGCAAGATGTAGTTAAGAAAGAAATTATTAAACTGCTAGATGCAGGTTTAATTTATCCAATTTCTGATAGTCCGTGGGTAAGCCCAGTTCAATGCGTACCTAAGAAGGGTGGCATGACTGTCATTACAAATGAAAAAAAATGAGATTATTCCTACTAGGACTGTAGCAGGATGGCGTGTATGTATTGATTATAGAAAATTAAATGACGCCACCAGAAAAGATCACTTTCCCTTACCTTTTATTGATCAAATGTTGGAAAGATTAGCCGGAAACAGTTACTATTGTTTTCTTGATGGATTTTTCGGATATTTTCAAATTCTAATAGCACCCGAAGACCAAGAGAAAACCACATTCACGTGCCCTTATGGTACTTTTGCTTACAAACGCATGCCATTTGGACTTTGTAACGCCCCTACAACCTTTCAAAGGTGCATGATGGCGATTTTTCACGACATGATAGAAGAATGCATGGAAGTTTCATGGATGACTTTTCAGTCTTCGGTGATACTTTTGAAACATGTCTAGTTAATCTTGAACGAATGCTTATTAGATGCGAACAATCAAATCTAGTACTTAATTGGGAGAAATGCCATTTCATGGTTAAAGAAGGCATCGTTCTTGGTCATAAAATCTCAAAGGAAGGAATTGAAGTGGATAGAGCTAAAGTAGATGTAATTGCTAAACTTCCACATCCCACCAATGTTAGAAAAGTTAGGAGTTTTCTAGGGCATGCCAGTTTTTACCGACGTTTTATAAAAGATTTTTCTAAAATTGCCACTCCATTGAATAAACTCCTAGAAAAGGATGCTCCATTCATCTTTTCAGAGGAATGTATCAAATCTTTTAATATTCTTAAAGAGAAACTCACTAATGCGTCGATCATGATAACACCAAATTGGAATCTACCGTTCGAACTTATGTGCGATACAAGTGATTTTGCAATGGGAGCTGTTTTAGGACAAAGGATTGAAAAACGATTTCAACCTATATATTATGCTAGTAAGACGTTACAAGGAGCACAAATGAATTACACAACTACTGAAAAAGAACTCCTTGCTATTGTCTTTGCTTTTGATAAATTTCATTCATATCTCGTTCTAGCTAAAACGGTGGTATATACTGACCATTCTGCTCTTAGATACCTATTTTCAAAACAAGATGCCAAACCACGATTAATCCGTTGGATCTTACTATTACAAGAGTTTGATATTGAAATTCGAGATAAAAAGGGAGCAGAAAATCTCGCAGCTGATCATCTTTCTCGTCTTGAAAATCCTGAATTAGAAGTTCTAAATGAATCGGCCATACAAGACAACTTTCCTGATGAATATCTATTGAAGATAGATTATAATGAAATTCCATGGTTTGCAGACTATGCAAACTACTTAGTATGTGGATTCCTTGAAAAAGGATTGTCGTACCAAAAACAAAAGAAATTCTTCAGCGATATAAAACACTATTTCTGGGAAGATCCACATTTGTTTAAAAGTTGTCCCGATAGAATAATACGCCGATGTGTATTCGGAGATGAAGCTAGTAAAATCTTAAACCATTGTCACACAGGACCAACAGGAGGGCATTATGGGCCTCAACTAACAGCAAGAAAAGTTTATGATGCTGGATTCTATTGGCCTACAATTTACAAAGACGCGCACCTTCTTTGCAAATCCTGTGATGCCTGTCAAAGGGCCGGAAAAATAAGTCAACGTGTTGAAATGCCACAAAATGTCATTCAAGTATGTGAAGTATTTGACATTTAGGGTATTGACTTTATGGGTCCATTTCCAAAATCTCATAATAATCTCTACATTCTCGTAGCCATTGATTATGTATCTAAATGGGCGGAAGCACAAGCTCTCCCAACTAACGATGCACGAGTTATAGTCAACTTTTTAAAACGTCTTTTTGCAAGGTTTGGAACACCGAAAGCTTTAATAAGTGATCGGGGAACTCATTTTTGTAATAATCAACTTGAGAAAGTTCTTAAAAGATATGGAGTAACTCATAAAATCTCCACTTCATATCATCCACAAACAAGTGGACAAGTTGAAAATACCAACCGAGCTTTGAAACGTATTCTAGAGAAAACCGTAGGATCAAATCCGAAAGAATGGTCCATTAAATTGGAGGATGCACTCTGGGATTTTAGAACAGCCTACAAAACTCCAATTGGAACCACACCTTTCAAACTCGTTTACGGAAAAGCATGCCATCTTCCAGTAGAAATTGAACACAAAGCATTTTGGGCTTTGAAGACATGTAATCTTGATTTACATGAAGCTGGACGTCTACGGTTAAGTCAATTAAATGAATTAGAAGAATTAAGACAAGAAGCATACGAAAATTCGTTAATCTATAAGGAAAGAACAAAGAAATGGCATGATAAAATAATCAAAAGTTCAAAAGAATTTAAAGAAGGAGACAGAGTTCTTCTTTTCAATTCACGATTCAAGCTATTTCCTGGAAAATTGAAATCAAGATGGTCTGGACCATTCATAGTCAAAAGAGTTTTCCCATATGAAACAGTAGAATTAATAAATTCAAATGGGATTGAATTTAAAGTTAATGGTCACAGAGTTAAACACTACATATATAGTACGATGGTAGTCGACAACGAAGTTAATCACAATTTTGATACCACAGCTAACTAAGTGTGGGGAGAATCAAGTCTTTAAAGGATAATATGTATTTCTGTTAGAGTTAGATTTTCTGTTTTCGTGTAGCTCTCGAGAATGGAACCCGAATGGTCTTTCCCTAGCAGACCCTAAAGAACTAGTCTTCTCCCCCCATTCTGAATTTTTATTTTTTTTAGGTTTTTACGAAATGAAGACTTCCTGTGAACTAAACCATGGTCTAATGCTACACGCTTTGATTACTAAACGTAATAATGACACACTTTTAAGTGAAATAGTATCATTAATCAGAGGTAAATTGGACGGAGTAAGAAAAGAATCCAGATGCGAAGATAATAAGTTACAATTTGGTAAAAGAAAATCAAAATCCGCAGCGAAAAGAAGAGCACGACACCTTGAAAAATGTCACAAATGCGGAAAATGGTCACACGAAGGTAAATGTTCAAATAATCAAACTTATTCAAACACCGAATTTGTTACTTTATGCAGAGATGGATCGTTCATATGTTTAGAAGAAAAAACATTAAATGCTCGAGGTTACGCCTATGTAGCCATGGAAAATCAATTAGTCCGACTATCTTATGAGTGGGCTAGAGCATATCACTAAGAAATCTCTTTCACAGGTAAGTTTGTACAGTTTTTATTTTTATTTTTATTTTTAACCTTTTGATAATAAACGCTAATTTGTTCGCTATAAAGTATTAAATTGGTATTCGATAAAATTAGGCCTTGCGACCGAAATTATTGATATCATACAAAAATTTATTACATCACTGCGAAATTTAACGTTTATTCTTAAGGTATAAATATCTTTAATCAATCAACACAAAATATTTCAAAAATTCGTCATGAGTTAAATTAGGTCGTTGAACCGAAATTACTTTACCGAAAAGAGGGGCGTATATTTTTGATAATATTTGATTGATTAAAGTGGGATAAAAGCCAAAAAGATTTTTAATTTTATTTTTACCATGTTTTTAAAATTAATATTTAAAAATTAAATTAATATTGTGAACTTTGTAAAATCAATATATTTAAGTTTGTAAATATTTGAAAAAATTTAATATTTTTAATATAAGTTTGTATGTATAAAAACAAAAAAATATAATATAAGTTTGGAGAGAATTTTTAATTTTTAAAATATGAATTTTTAATTTTATGCATTTTAAAGTTAAGTTTGGTGTGAATTTAAAAACAAAATTTTACTTTATTTCGTTAAGTTAAAAATATGATTTTTAAAATTCGTCGTGAGTTAAAGACTAGGTCTTTGAACCGAAATTGCTTTACCCGAGGGCGGGACGAGAATTTTTATTATCATTATTTTTAATCTTATTGATTTAAAGTATGCCAAAAAAATTAAAAAAAACCCAAAAATCTTTGCTTTTAAAACCACGCTTCAAAAAGACGAATTTTAAAATTTTGTCGAGGGACGGACTAGGACAACGATCCGAAACGCCCTCGCTCCTAAAAAGAAACAAATTTTTAAAATTTTATTAATTTTTGTTTTAGAAATTATAACCTTTTTATAAAAATAAAAAAAATAAAAAAAATGCCAATATGTTTGGAAACTTTGGTAAAATTTAATCATTTTTCTATGCTAATCACCCTCAATAATTTAAATTGTTACTGATTTCTTGCAAATGAGGGCATTGCAAGATCTTAAGTGTGGGAAGGGGTTAAATTCTTTCGGAATTTTAAATTTTTTTAACTTAAACACTTGGTTACCATTAAAAATACTAGTAACGCAGTAGTTGTATTAGAATCTAGTGCTCTCTGATAATAAAGAACAGCCCTAGTCTTATATACTGACTACCCAATTCTAGTAAAATTTTTCAAAATTTTCAATTAAATGAACTCAAAATCATGTTTATACATATTTATGAACGATAAAACTAGGTGTTAACACCGAAATTATTGTTACCTCGGAAAGGACATAAATTGAGAAACAACCCAAAATATTAGAATTCATTTAAAATGGAATAGAGGAGAATAAAAAGGCAAATAAAAGAAAATAAAAGCCAAGTGTGGGAAATTTTTTCCAAGTTATTCAAAACATATATCACATATTTTTGTACAAATAATTGAAAATACTTTTGTTTTGGACTAAAATAATCAGTTTTACCCGGTTTATGGTAATACTTTTGAAAGAACGATGAATCTACACGATGAATCAATTCCATCGTTAAAAGGAAGTAAAGTCTTCCGAAAAAGAAACGCGCTTCTTGATTTAGGTCATGAAGTTGTCGTCCAGACCAGCTGTAGGTTGACGAAAAATCTAGAAAAGTCATCTCGAAAATCAGCAGGAAATCCACGGACCTCAGCATCAAACAGGGTCGCCAAGTGGTCATACTTATCCTAACCATGAGAGGATCTGTCTTGTAAAATGGGGAGGACGCCGTGCAAATTAGCTGGATAAGACTAATGAATCAGATCCCCAGAAAAGGATAATCTCCTTAAAGATCAAAAATCAGCTTTTAAGACTGATATTACTCAATCCTAGAGATTAACCTTAAAGATTGAGAATTACAAACTCATGGAATTCAATGATATCTAAACTCGAGCTTGAACGAGAAAATATTTTGATCAAAATTACAAACCGATTTGTTTTCTAAAAACTCATTTTCAATGCATTCATTACCATTAAACGTAAAATCCTAGGAATTCACCTGGAATTCATTAGGTCACCTGAACCAAATCGGGTGTCAACCGTAAGAACGGTGGTTGCATAGCATGGTCAAAGACAGGACCTTGTGCCAGACCGGAAAATTATAAGGGTGAGCTTTACTATTGCTCCTACAAAGGATAGTAATTGCGTACGACACGTTATAGACCATAATTAAAAGAATGTCAGGAGACATTGCCTTAACAGTTGCTTGTTCAACGCTTTCCTTTACAACCGGACGGTAGTTTACCGAAAGGTAATATACGGAGCAAGTATACTGGACGTGTTGCTTTTCCAATACAAGGTTAGCAAGTGGGTGACACAAAACCACAAGTTTTGAGCTAAAATTTTCAAATCTGAAACCCACAAAACCCACAAAAACAATTTTCAAACACCGGTGAAGGGTTATTCCGGAAAACTTATCTAGGGTAAAAGCTAGATTTAATTTTCAAAAGATCAAATGTTTTCATAAAGATCCAATTTCCTTAATGGATCTAAATTTTTATAGTCATGTGAGACTGTAAACCACATCGTTACTACCATTGTTTATACCACCGTAAAGAAATCACTGATGTACAAAGTGTGAAGAATAAAGAAGTGATTCTAGTATTTCAAGACTATATTGCTTGAGGACAAGCAACGCTCAAGTGTGGGAATATTTGATAATGCTAAAAACGAACATATATTTCATAGCATTATTCCTCAAGAAAGACAAGCTTTTAGTTGCAATTGTTCTATTTACAAGTGATATTCGTTTAAATAATAAAAGGTGAAGACAAAAGACACGAATTGAAGACGCAAACGACCAAAAAGCTCAAAAGTACAAAATACAATCAAAGAGGTTCCAATTATTGATAAGAAACGTCTCAAAATTACAAGAGTACAAGATTCAAAACACAAATTACAAGATATTAAATTATACGCAAGGACGTTCGAAAATCCAGAACCGGGACCAGAGTCAACTCTCAACGCTCGACGCAACGGACTAAAAATTACAAATCAACGGAGTACAAGAATATAATTTAATATATATATAATTAAATTTAATTATATATATTATATAATAAATAAATAAGCAGCCCACGTTTTTGTAGACTTTTGAGCCTCCCCAGCTGGCCATGCGATCGCATGAGCACCTTTTCCAGCCTACATGCCCTATAAAAATGAGTGTTTGGTTCATCAATATCATCCATCAATCTATCTATCTATATGTAAATGTATATATATATATATATATATATATATATATATATATATATATATATATATATATTTATATTTTAATTTTAATTTTAATTTTAAATCCTAATAATAAGGGTATGTTAGCGAATGTTGTAAGGGTGTAAGTCGAAATTCTGTCCGTATAATGCTACACTATTTTTAATCATTATAAGTTATGTTCAACCTTTTTAATTTAATGTCTCGTAGCTAAGTTATTATTATGCTTATTTAATACCGAAGTAATCATGATGTTGGGCTAATTATTAAAATTGGGTAATTGGGCTTTGTACCATAATTGGAGTTTGGACAAAAGAACGACACTTGTGGAAATTAGACTATGGGCTATTAATGGGCTTTATATTTTTTTAACTAAATGATAGTTTGTTAATTTTAATATGAAGATTTACAATTGGACGTCCCTATAAATAACCATATACACTCGATCAGACACGATGGGCGGGATATTTATATGTACGAATAATCGTTCATTTAACCGGACACGGGAATGGATTAATAGCCACTAGAATTATTAAAACAGGGGTGAAATTATGTACAAGGACACTTGGCATAATTGATAACAAAGTATTAAAACCTTGTTACAGTTAAAGTCCCCAATTAGTTGGAATATTTGACTTCGGGTATAAGGATAATTTGACGAGGATACTCGCACTTTATATTTATGACTGATGGACTGTTATGGACAAAAACTAGACTGACATATTGAATAATCCAGGACAAAGGACAATTAACCCATGGGCATAAAACTAAAATCAACACGTCAAACATCATGATTACGGAAGTTTAAATAATCATAATTATTTTATTTCATATTTAATTTCCTTTATTTTATATTTAATTGCACTTCTAATTATCGTACTTTTATTTATTGTCATTGTATTTAATTGCACTTTTAATTATCGTACTTTTTAATTATCGCAATTTTATTTTATCGCACTTTTATTTATCGCAATTTCATTATCGTTATTTACTTTACGCTTTAAATTAAGTTATATTTATTTTTAATATTTTACATTAGGTTTTAACTGCGACTAAGTTTTAAAATCGACAAACCGGTCATTAAACGGTAAAAACTCCCTTTTTATAATAATAATATTACTTATATATATTTGTATTTTTATAAATTAAAACTAATATAGCGTTAAGCTTTGTTTAAAGATTTTTCCCTGTGGATCGAACCGGACTTACTAAAAACTACACTACTGTACGATTAGGTACACTGCCTATAAGTGTTGTAGCAAGGTTTAATAGTTTTTCGTTGTAAAAATAAAGCTATTTCATATACACCTCTACGCACATCAGCCCACTACCGGCTAATGCTTTTCTCAAGTGATTTACTCAAACTTTGTTGTGACCCAACAAAATCCACATACATCACTTCATTTGTGATAAACCTCATGAAACATAATTTGTCTAAGGCACAAGCGTCTAGACTTTCACTTGTTCAAATACATGCCTTAGTCACATCACAACACATTCCATAACTAGGGATCACCATGAACTTTAATCTTATTCATTATGACTTCAATCAATTTCCATTCTTTTGCAATCCTTTAAACCAAGGATTTACCAAGTTCTTATTATGCCATAAGAACCTTGTGAGTACTCAAGACAATTGATTGATTAGTCCTTGCACATGTCCACTTTTCACAAGTCATCAATGTAAACATATAATTTATACACCCTTGATAATATATCCCATTATCCTTGTGTACAAATATTACCATTACATTAGAGGTGAGATTATAATCATAAGCATATCTTAGTCAATCTACTTCTTAAAAACCAAGAGTCAATGACAATAAGTTTATAATTTCAATAATCTCAACATCAACCTTTTGATCTAAGATGCGTCATCTATACCAAGTGTTAAAAACCAACAACTTGTAGATGTATAATCCTCTTGATCAATAGTAAACTCAAAATGATTTAATATGCCTTAAGGATTCACATTGTGAATTAAACCATAGTCCATGGTTGACTTTTACAAGTACTAAAATACTTAAGTCCCATCACAATGCATTCCACTAGATTATGCTTAATCTTTCCATCACCATGCTATATTGGTCAATTGATGTAATCACATACACCATATCACCAATTTTCATGGCATACCGATACTCGAAAACAATTAAGCAACATCTAATCCTTCATATTAAAACATATTAGTTTCACTTACTTGTACCATCTTGATAAACATCAAAAGATTTATGGACATATCTCATCAATGAATAAATATTTCATGGACATTTATTTGGTAACAAAACAGTCACTTTACAATCATACAATATTATCATGTGACTTATTCAACGGATCATAGACACCCGTGAAGTAGCCTAACAATTGTTACCAAACAATCCATTGTTTTACCAACAATCACAATTATTAACAACTCATGAGGGGGTTCCATGTCAATATCCAAAGAATGTATAAACAACCTTCTTTTATTGACATCCCATATTCACGTATAATTGTATCAACATATCCACATCTAATATGGAACAAACTAAAGACACAACCTTAACTAATTTTTATGTGTCATCATGCATATCATGTATTTAATTATGTATGAAAACATATTAATATTACATGCATAACAAAATGGCCTATTAATAGATTTCATACTAATACCAAAATATAGTATTCTGTAATGAAATAATTTTACTCATGGCATGAAGACCCACATGTATGCATGTGTGAAGAAAATTGTAACCGTATATTGTCGGTTGTTTCTAGTTAATTAACACCCGTATGTGAAACAACCACATAGATACACTTTCATATGTGTACCTATTATATACCGGATCAAATTGGTACAAATTTAATTAATCCACCGGTGCTTCACCAACCTTCACAAACGTTTCATGTTATAAACATTTTATTTAAACGTTTGATCTCAAAACAAAAGTAGCCTTTGACCAAAATAAAATGTGAGACCCACAAATTGTAGTGAATCACGACAACAAAATTGTTTGTTCAATAATTAAAAAAAAAAATTCTTGCCATCTTTTGTTGACATTAAAACATTCAATTGTCTTAGTGAAAAACCGACAATATCAATTTTCTCATAATCATATTGCATATAATTATAAGTATCATATTATACTTATAATGTCTATCGTAATTCAGTAGAGAAAATAAAAGGAAATGTGTACTTGTCATGAAGATTTGACCAATATGAAGATCCATCACTTGAATCTTCAACCCATCAATTTGATAATCAATAACCCTTATGCACACCCAATATGAATCCCATAAGACCATAAAAATTCTGTTACGAACACAAATTCATTCCTTCAAACTTTACACCAATTTGAAAGTCTTTTTCTTCACCGATTCACCCCGGTCTTGATTCCTAAATTACTCTATTAAATTATTGGGGAAATATGGATTAGTGGGTAAAGAATCAACAACCGGATTGATACTAGAAACGTGTGAACACTTTCTTAATAGAGTATTTCGACCCACTTGGCTACGGGTTACACGAAATCACTATTAGGATAAGACTAGTATGAACAATTGATGTGTGCGAGGCGTACTAGGAAATAGCTTATATTTTACTAGGAAATACTATTAAATATGATACAATTTTACACAAGATATTTATTTATTTATAGAATGGATATACCTAAACCTTGGTACAACACTTATAGGCAGTGTACCTAATCGTACAGTAGTGTAGTTTTTAGTAAGTCCGGTTCGTTCCATAGGGAAATCTTTTTAAACAAAGCTTAACGCTATATTAGTTTTATCTTATAAAAATACAAATATATATAAGTAATATTATTATTATAAAAAGGGGGTTTTACCATTTAATGACCGGTTTGTCGATTTTAAAACTTTAGTCGTAGTTAAAACCTAATGTAAAATATTAAATAAATAAAAGACTTAATTTAAAGCGTAAAATGACTTAATTTAAAGCGTAAAATAAATAACGATAATGAAATTGCAATAAATAAAAGTACGATGAAATAAAATTCGATAATTAAAAAGTGCGATAATTAAAAGTGCAATTAAATACAATGACAATAAATAAAAATGTGATAATTAGAAGTGCAATTAAATATGAAAATAAAGGAATTATACTTATTTAAACTTCCGTAATCATGATGTTTGACGTGTTGATTTTAGTTTATTCCCATGGGTTAATTGTTCTTTGTCCTGGATTATTTAATATGTCCGTCTGGCTTTTGTCCATAACAGTCCATCAGTCATAAATATAAAGTGCGAGTGTCCTCGTCAAATTATCCTTATATCCGAAGTCAAATATTCCAACTAATTGGAGACTTAAACTGTAACAAGGTCTTAATACTTTGTTTAATAATTACACCAGGATATCGACTGCGTGTAACCCAAGGTTTTAATACTTTGTTATCAATTATGCCAAGTGTCCTTGTACATAATTTCACCCCTGTTTTAATAATTCCATAGACTATTAATCCATTCCCGTATCCGGTTAAATGAACGATTATTCGTACATATAAATATCTCGCCCATCGTGTCCGATCGAGTGTATATGGTTATTTATAGGGACGTCCAATTATAAATCTTTATATTAAAATTAACAAACTATCATTTAGTTAAACAAATATAAAGCCCGTTAATAGCCCATAGTCTAATTTCCACAAGTGTCGTTCTTTTGTCCAAACCCCAATTATGGTACAAAGCCCAATTACCCAATTTTAATATTTTTAGCCCAACATCATGATTACTTCGGTATTAAATAAGCATAATAATAACTTAGCTACGAGACATTAATGTAAAAAGGTTGAACATAACTTACAATGATTAAAAATAGTGTAGCGTTACACGGACAGAATTTCGACTTACACCCTTACAACATTCGCTAACATACCCTTATTATTAGAAATTAAAATTAAAATTAAAATTAAAATATAATATATATATATATATATATATATATATATATATATATATATATATATATATATATATATATATATATATATATATATATATATATATATATATATATATATATATATATATATCGTATGATGAATGAGGAGAAAAAGATGTGTTTGATGTTCACCAAACTGCGAATTTTATAGGCATGTGGGCTGGAAAAGGGGCTCATGCGATCGCATGAGTTTTGCTCCTCCAGGCCATGCGATCGCATGGCCAGCTGGGGAGGCTCATATGTTGTTGTTTTCTTCTGCCGACGGTTTTTATAATATAATATAATATATATATTAATTTTAAGAATTAATTATATATTATATTATATTCATGTGCATAGTTGACTTGTAATTTTTAGTCCGTTGCGTCGAGCGTTGAGAGTTGACTCTGGTCCCGGTTTCGGATTTTCGAACGTCCTTTCGTATAATTTAATATCTTGTACTTTGCGTTTTGCGGCTTGTACTCTTGTAATTTTGAGACGTTTCTCATCAATAATTGGAACCACTTTGATTGTACTTTGTACTTTTGAGCTTTTTGGTCGTTTGAGTCTTCAATTCATCGCATCTGTCTTTTGTCTTCACCTTTTATTATTTAAATGAATATCACTAGTAAATAGAACAATTGCAACTAAAAGCTTGTCTTTCTTGAGGGATAATGCTATGAAATATATGTTCGTTTTTAGCATTATCAAATATTCCCACACTTGAGCGTTGCTTGTCCTCAAGTAATATAGTCTTGAAATATACTAGAATCACTTCTTTATTCTTCACACTTTGTACATCAGTAATTTCTATACGGTGGTATAAACAATGGTAGTAACGATGTGGTTTACAGTCCCACATGACTACAAAAGTTTAGATCCATTAAGGAAATTGGATCTTTATGAAAACATTTGATCTTTTGAAAATTAAATCTAGCTTTTACTCTAGATAAGTTTTTCGGGATAACCCTTCACCGGTGTTTGTAAATTGTTTTTGTGGGTTTGGTGGGTTTCAGATTTGAAAATTTTAGTTCAAAACTTGCGGTTTTGTGTCACCCACTTGCTAACCTTGTATTGGGAAAGCAACACGTCTAGTATACTTGTTCCGTATATTACCTTTCGATAAACTACCGTCCGGTTGTAAAGAAAAGCGTTGAACAAGCAACTGTTAAGGCAATGTCCCCTGACATGCTTTTAAGTTTTTGGTCTATAACGTGTCGGATGCAATTACTATCCTTGGTAGGAGCAATAGTAAAGCTCACCCTTATAATTTTTCTTCGGTCTGGCACAAGGTCCTGTCTTTGACCATGCTATGCAACCACCGTTCTTACGGTTGACACCCGATTTGGTTCAGGTGACCTAATGAATTCCAGGTGAATTCCTAGGATTTTACGTTCAATGGTAATGAATGCATTAAAAATAGGTTTTCAGAAAACAAATCGGTTTGTAATTTTGATCAAAATATTTTCTCGTTCAAGCTCGAGTTTAGATATCATTGAATTCCATGAGTTTGTAATTCTCAATCTTTAAGGTCAATCTCTAGGATTGAGTAAGATCAGGCTTAAAAGCTGATTTTTGATCTTTAAGGAGATTATCCTTTCTTAGGGATCTGATTCATTAGTCTTATCCAGCTAATTTGCACGGCGTCCCCCCTATTTTACAAGACAGATCCTCTCATGGCTAGGATAAGTCTGACCACTTGGCGACCCTATTTTATGCTGAGTTCCGTAGATTTCTTGCTGATTTTAGTGATGATTTTTCTAGATTTTTCGTCAACCTACAGCTGGTCTGGACGAAACTTCATGACCTAAATCAAGAAGCGCGTTTCTTTTTCGGAAGACTTTACTTCCTTTTAATGATGGAATTGATTCATCGTGTAGATCCATCTTTCTTACAGTAAATCAGGTAAAACAGTTTAGTTTAGTCCAAAGCAAAAGTATTTTCAGTTATTTGTTACAAGTATATGTGACATATGTTTAAGATAACTTGGTAAATTTTCCCACACTTGGCTTTTATTTTCTTTTATTTGCCTTTTTATTGTCCTCTATTCCATTTTAAATGAATTCTAACATTTTGGTTTGTTTCTAAATTTATGTCCTTTCCGAGGTAACAATAATTTCAGTGTTAACAACTAGTTTTATCGTTCATAAATATGTATAAACATGATTTTGAATTCATTTAATTGAAAATTTTGAAAAATTTTACTAGAAGTGGGTAGTCAGTATATAAGACTAGGGCTGTTCTTTGTTATCAGAGAGCACTAGATTCTAATACAACTACTGCATTACTAGTATTTTTAATGGTAACCAAGTGTATAAGTTAAAAATTTTAAAAATCCGAAAGAATTTAACCCCTTCCCACACTTAAGATCTTGCAATGCCCTCATTTGCAAGAAATCAGTAACAATTTAAATTATTGAGGGTGATTAGCGTAGAAAAATAATTAAATTTTACCAAAATTTCCAAACATATTGGCGTTTGTTTGCTGAATGATAAATGGTGCACATCATTTGTTCATTCCGTCTTGTTGTTTCATCACATTTGTTTTTCGTTTTGTCATCAAAAGTACTAGCTTTTGCTGAACTTAATGCCAGTCTTTGAAAATGCGCTGTTTTACCCTGTTTTGTACAATTGACAATATACATACAATACAAATATAAACATGCATGACAATTTGAAATGGGACTTAATATCCCACTTTCAAATCCTAAATGTGAAATATTAGTACACAATAATAATAAAAATGATAAAAATTACATAAATATATCCAATAACATAAGTTTAAACATGAAAAAGTAAAAAGATAAAAACATAAAAATCATAAAAATAACCAATGGAACCAAATCAGTCTGGATAGGGGTTCCAGTTCATCTCGTCAGGTGGGTTCCATTGTTGGTTATAGGTGTTCTGATAGGCTTGGTTATAGTCATGCCGGTTAAAGGGTGGTCGGATGTCGGGGTTGTGTGGTGGAAAATGAGCAGGTCGAGTAGGCACGTAATTATTTGGTACCTGATATGATAGCTGGCTCATGATTTGGTGCTGATGAACTAACCAGCTATCGTGTTGGCGTCGCCTATAATCCTCGTATACTCGTTCGGAGTTCCACTGCTCATACATACTATGTCTGGCCGTATTCGTCATTGCTTGCTCATCTATACGAATGTGGACGTCAAGAATAGCATCTCGAAAGACATCCCTAATGTCTTCTGCTTCCTCCATTTCCTCGTCTGAGCCTCTCTCTACCTGAGGATGATTACCTTCATAGGGAACTGCCTGTTTGCGTCTACTCTTCAATACCTTAACACCCGCATAAACCCGCAATCCTATGGTCTCATCCTGTTCTCTACAAACCTGTAAGGACCCCCTTGGTTCCTATCAATACCTAAATACTCTCCAATGAGAGTAACAAAAATACCTCCTCCTATTATACTCCCGTCCTGCATTTCTTCTACCATTTTAGATAAATAAAAACCAACACAGTAAGGGATATTAACAAAGCTTCTCGGGTCTCGAATACACTTTAAGTAAAATAAATCATGTAAGGTCATTTTCTCCTTATTGTGACCTCTCTGTGTAATCGAGTTAGCCAAAAATCTATGAATTACACGAAGCTCGGCTTTGTTAATATGTAAGTATGAGTGTTTTCCTCCCAGTGTAAAAACATTATAGTTTGACTTACGCCTCCAAACGGCGTTCGCATCAAAGTTCCTATCTACCCTTTCACCACGATAAATCAAACTCATACAATCGGGTAGTAGCAATTCACTAGGAGTGTAAATCTGTAATGCCCTGGCCATGTCTGTGACGACCCGGAAATTTCCGACCAAATTTAAACTTTAATCTTTATATTATTCCGACACGATAAGAAAAGTTTGTTAAGTTAAATCTCAAGAATTTTAAACTGTGTTCATATATTCATTATAACCTCGACCAAATTCCGACGATTCACGAACCGTTAAATATAAATAGATATGTATATGTATATATATATATTATAACTTGAGAATATTAATAAAGTATTAAACGTATAATACTTTATACGAACGTATTTGTTTCAATATGATTTTCGGCGAAATTAAAAAAATATATATTAAATGATTGAATTATCAGAAACATTGAATTATGATTACAAGTCTCTGTTGAGAGGTCCACTATGATTTGAGAAAATCTATTCCTCTTAACGATATTCAGAATAATTTGTAAAGCTATTTATAAATAAAAACAAAAAGTGTCATTTACGAAAGTTAGACAAAAGTTAGTAGAGAATTGGTTTCCATAATATTCTATTAATCTATTTTTAAACGTACAAAGACGTTTTCAGTTTAAAAAGAACTTTATTATTAAAACGTATATAACTTTTATAAATATCTAGAATCACTTTTGACAACTCATTACTTAACTAGTATAATAAATATAACGATATTTATATTTTATTTCATTAAATATATATAACGATTTAAATTAATATTATATATATTTATACGCGTATTATACATACATAGTTTTTATACTTTTACTATACTTTAACTTTACCTTTGCTTTACTTTTACTTTACTTTAACTTTAATAATTCTCTTTAATAATTCATACTTTAATAATTCACTTTGATAATTCACTTTAATAATTCATACTTTAATAATTCACTTTAATAATTCATACTTTAATAATTCACTTTAATAATTCATACTTTAATAATTCACTTTAATAATTCATACTTTAATAATTCACTTTAATAATTCACTTTAATAATTCATACTTTAATAATTCACTTTAATAATTCATACTTTAATAATTCACTTTAATAATTCAAAAATCTATTATAAATAGAATTCAATAGGTTTCATTATTTCATAGAAACTTGAAAATATATTTCTCTAAACTCTCTCAATCGATTTATATATATATATATATATATATATATATATATATATATATATATATATATATATATATATATATATATATATATATATATATATATATATATATATATATATATATATATATATATATATAAATATATTTGCTCTGTATTACTTCAAGATATTATTAGTATACATAAAATATTACGACGGAGTGGTGTCCGAGTGATTTCAAAATAGTTTTTTTGAATGAGTCGAAGCTAAGGAAATTATGGGTTATAGCTATGGAGGTGATGAGTATGGTTCATGGGTATGCTCGTGAGGTCAATCTAGTGTTTATCATCTCCGTTGCATCTACGTACTTTCCTGCAATATTGAATCTAAATATTGATACGTTCGTGAATCCGAGGCCAACCTTGCACTTGTTAAATGACGTTATATGTATTTTTACTACGAAATACAGTATTGTGAATTTCATTTGCTCCCTTTTTAATTGCTTTTGCAATATATATTTTTGGGCTGAGAATACATGCGCTGTTTTATAAATGTTTTACGAAGTAGGCACAAGTACTAAAACTAATTCTATGTGGGTTTAAACCAGAAATATACCCTTAGCTTGGTAACATTAAACTACTTGTCTATGTACGGTAGGCGCGAATCCTAAAGATAGATCTATTGGGCCTGACAAACTCCATCCTGACTATGGGATGCTTTAGTACTTCGAGGTTATTTTAAACAAACCTGATCTGGTGTACTTCAGAGGGTAAAACATGAACGTTAAGGCTTGTTACCGGGTGTCTACAACTTATAGAATACTTTTATACACTTGCGAGTGTATATATATTTATAAACGGAAATCATGTGGTCTATTAATATATTGAAATGATTGTTATGATAAACCTATGAACTCACCAACCTTTTGGTTGACACTTTAAAGCATGTTTATTCTCAGGTATTAAAGAAATCTTTCACTGTGCATTAGCTCATTTTAAGGATATTACTTGGAGTCATTCATGGCATATTTTGAAAGACGTTGCATTCGAGTCATTGAGTTCATCAAGATTATTATTAAGCCAATTATAGTTGGATGTATTATGAAATGGTGTGCATGCCGTCAACTTTCGTTGTAAAGAAAGTTTATCTTTTAAAAACGAATGCAATGTTTGTAAAATGTATCATATAGAGGTCAAATACCTCGTAATGTAATCAACTATTGTGAATCGTTTATAATGTATATGAACGGGTCCTTTCAATGTCCATCATGGACATCCTGTACATCCTACCGCCAAGGATAAATCTAAGAAAACTTCTATCATCTAACCTATCTACATCTACATTTAACGCTATAGTACTCATCAACTCAACACACCATTCCTTATATACAGGTCTACGAATGGTGAAAAGATGTTCCCAATCTGTAAAAGAAGAACTGCCATACCTTTGAATCAAATGCTGTCTAACACGGTCAGCTAGATGGACCGTTTCCAAAGGATTCCAATCAATTACCCTCGGCACCTCTACCTCTTTTGTTACCAATTTAAATTTATTACTTTGATATGCCGGGTAATCTCTCCATCGTCTATCGAATCTCAGATTAGGATGCAACGTGTGTTCAGGAATCGTTGGGTATTC
The DNA here is from genome assembly GCF_046630445.1 of Rutidosis leptorrhynchoides. Lineage (NCBI taxonomy): Eukaryota > Viridiplantae > Streptophyta > Magnoliopsida > Asterales > Asteraceae > Rutidosis > Rutidosis leptorrhynchoides. The sequence continues at coordinate 53,623,762 of NC_092337.1, forward strand.
TACAGGCGGATGCATAGGATATACTATGAATTCATTAGGTAATCGTAGTGGATCATAATAAGGTACATGTTGATCAGGCTGATGTTGTTGTTCCTGTTGTGGTATTTGTTCGGGTTCTGGCTCGTATTGCATTTCTGGTTCTGGTTCTGGTGCTGGAGCAGGTCGTCTAGATGATGACGATGATGAACCTCCAGTATCGGCTTTCTGCAAAACACATTAAACACAATGTTTGTGCATCCAAATATGCATTAGTGTTAGCAAAATAACAACTTAAAACAATCACAATAACATGTTAAATCAAAATTAAATTTATACACATTTTCACATTTTTTACAATTCTATACTTTTTCAAATAAGCACATATGAAAATGTATACAAAGTTCATAAGCATTTAACTCAAATAACATGTCAAAATAGTCATTACTAATAATTAAACAAGTCTCAAATGGCAATTATATCAAATTAATCAAGTTCATGAATTTTAGACTTAAAAAAGTCCACTTTAATCTCCAAAAATCATGTTTAGGATCAATGTTTGGATCATTTAACTACCTAAACATGTTACACTACTTAATTTAGTAATAATTCATGACAAAAATCGGCCATAACCTGTTTATATCAAAAAGCCCCAAATTGCTCAAGAACACAAACCCTAGATTATTCAAAAATTGAAGTTCAAAGCTTCTAATCATGTTAAATAGCATCAATCTAGGTTATACATGCATAAAATACTAACAATTTAACACTAATTACACTAGAAATTAACAAAATTGTATTAGGTAAAATATTGGTAATTTTCACAAAAACTAGCTAATTTATGAGTTTAGGGGTGTAATTTTTACCTTTTTGCTAAAGAATGCGAATCTAGGCATGATTAGAGCAAGAAATTTGACGAACTACGGTAAAAATTTGGTGAAATTTGGTGAAGTTTTGAGAGAGTTTCGTGTATGTGTGTGTTGTGTTTGAAGAACAGCTCGCTGGTTCTTTTTCTATCTGGCATAATTTTCAGCTCCATGCGATCGCATGGGGGTCCGGTTACAGTGAAAATTGCTTTTTTTTTTATAAAACCTTATACTTAATAAAACATAAAATTAATAAAATTTTAAAAATATGTTTCTTTTTAGGATGAGGGCGTTTCGGATCGTTGTCCTAGTCCGTCCCTCGACAAAATTTTAAAATTTGTCAATTCAAAGCGAGGTTTTAAAAGTAAAGATTTTTGGATTTTTTAATGTTTTTGGCATACTTTAATTCAATAAGATTAAAAATAATGATAATAAAAGTTCTCGCCCCTCCCATGGGTAGAGCAATTTCGGTTCAACGACCTAGTCTTCAACTCACGACGAATTTTAAAAATCATATTTTTAACTTAACGAAATAAAGTAAATTTTTGTTTTTAAATTCACACCAAACTTAAATTTAAAATGCATAAAATTAAAAATTCATATTATTAAAATTTAAAAATTCACACTAAATTTATATTATATATATTTTTATACATACAAACTTATATTAAAAATATTAATTTTTCAAATATTTATAATTTTAAAGAAGTTTACAATATTAATTTAATATTTATATATTAATTTGAAAAACAAAGTAAAAATAAAATTAAAAATCTTTTTGGTCTTTTATCCCACTTTAATCAATCAAATATTATCAAAAATATACGCCCCTCTTTTCGGTAAAGTAATTTCGGTTTTATAACCTAGTTTAACTCATGACGAATTTTTGAAATATTTTATGTTGATTGATTAAAGATATTTATACCTTAAGAATAAACGGTAAATTTCGCAGTGATGTAGTAAATTTTTGTATGATATCAATAATTTCGGTCGCAAGACCTAATTTTATCGAATATCAATTTAATACTTTATAGCGAACAAATTAGCGTTTATTATCAAAAGGTTAAAAATAAAAATAAAAATAAAAACTGTACAAACTTACATGTGAGAAATAGATTTCTTAGTGATATGCTCTAGCCCACTCATAAGATAGTCGGACTAATTGGTTTTCCATGGCAACATAGGCGTAACCTCGAGCATTTAACGTTTTTTCTTCTAAACATATGAACGGTCCATCTCTGCATAAAGTAACAAATTCGGTATTTGAATAGGTTTGATTATTTGAACAATACCTTCGTGTGACCATTTTCCGCATTTGTGACATCTTTCAAGGTGTCGTGCTCTTCTTTTCGCTGCGGATTTTGATTTTCCTTTACCAAATTGTAACTTATTATTTTCGCATCTGGATTCTTTTCTTGCTCCGTCCAATTTACCTCTGATTAATGATACTATTTCACTTGGAAGGGTGTCATTATTACGTTTAGTGATCAAAGCGTGTAGCATTAGACCATGGTTTAATTCACAGGAAGTCTTCATCTCGTAAAACCTAAAAAAATAAAAATTCAGAATGGGGGGAGAAGAGTAGTTCTTTAGGGTCTGCTACGGAAAGACCATTCGGGTTCCATTTTCGAGAACTACACGAAAACAGAAAATGTAACTCTAATAGAAATACATATTATCCTTTAAAGACTTGATTCTTCCCACACTTAGTTAGCTGTGGTGTCAAAATTGTGATTAACTTCGTTGTCGACTTCCATTGGACTATCTATGTAATGTTTAACTCTGTGACCATTAACCTTAAATTCAATCTCATTTGAATTTATTAATTCTACTGTTTCGTATGGGAAAACTCTTTTGACTATAAATGGTCCAGACCATCTTGATTTCAATTTTCTAGGAAATAGCTTGAATCGTGAATTGAAAAGAAGAACTCTGTCTCCTTCTTTAAATTCTTTTGAACTTCTGATTCTTTTATCATGCCATTTCTTCGTTCTTTCCTTATAGATCAACCAATTTTCGTATGCTTCATGTCTTAATTCTTCTAATTCATTTAATTGACTTAATCGTAGACGTCCGGCTTCATGTAAATTAAGATTACATGTCTTCAAAGCCCAAAATGCTTTGTGTTCAATTTCTACTGGAAGATGACATGCTTTTCCGTAAACGAGTTTAAAAGGTGTTGTTCCAATTGGAGTTTTGTAGGTTGTTCTAAAAGCCCAGAGTGCATCCTCCAATTTCATGGACCATTCTTTCGGATTTGATCCTACGTTTTTCTCCAGAATGCGTTTTAAAGCTCTGTTGGAATTTTCAACTTGTCCACTTGTTTGTGGATGATATGTGGTGGAGATTTTATGAGTTACTCCATATCTTTTGAGAACTTTCTCAAGTTGATTATTACAAAAATGAGTTCCCCGATCCTTATTAAAGCTTTCGGTGTTCCAAACCTAGCAAAAAGACGTTTTAAAAAGTTGACTATAACTCGTGCATCGTTAGTTGGGAGAGCTTGTGCTTCCGCCCATTTAGATACATAATCAATGGCTACGAGAATGTAGAGATTATTATGAGATTTTGGAAATGGACCCATAAAGTCAATACCCCAAATGTCAAATACTTCACATACTTGAATGACATTTTGTGGCATTTCATCACGTTGACTTATTTTTTCGGCCCTTTGACAAGCATCACAGGATTTGCAAAGAAGGTGTGCGTCTTTGAAAATTGTAGGCCAATAGAATCCAGCATCGAAAACTTTTCTTGCTGTTAGTTGAGGCCCATAATGCCCTCCTGTTGGTCCTGTGTGACAATGGTTTAAGATTTGACTAGCATCATCTCCGAATACACATCGGCATATTATTCTATCGGGACAACTTTTAAACAAATGTGGATCTTCCCAGAAATAGTGTTTTATATCACTAAAGAATTTCTTTCGTTTTTGGTACGATAATCCTTTTTCAAGGAATCCACATACTAAGTAGTTTGCATAGTCTGCAAACCATGGAATTTCATTATAATCTATCTTCAATAGATATTCATCAGGAAAGTTGTCTTGTATGGCCGATTCATTTAGAACTTCTAATTCGGGATTTTCAAGACGAGAAAGATGATCAGCGGCGAGATTTTCTGCTCCCTTTTTATCTCGGATTTCAATATCGAACTCTTGTAAGAGTAAGATCCAACGGATTAATGTTGGTTTAGCATCTTGTTTCGAAAATAGGTATCTAAGAGCAGAATGGTCAGTATAGACCAACGTTTTAGCTAGAACGAGATATGAACGAAATTTGTCAAAAGCAAAGACAATAGCAAGGAGTTCTTTTTCAGTAGTTGTATAATTCGTTTGTGCTCCTTGTAACATCTTACTAGCATAATATATAGGTTGAAATCGTTTTTCAATCATTTGTCCTAAAACGGCTCCCATTGCAAAATCACTTGCATCGCACATTAGTTCAAACGGTAAATTCCAATTTGGAGTTATCATAATCGGCGAATTAGTGAGTTTCTTTTTAAGAATATTAAAAGATTTGATGCATTCATCTGAAAAGATGAATGGAGCATCCTTTTCTAGGAGTTTATTCATAGGAGTGGCAATTTTAGAAAAATCTTTTATGAAACGTCGGTAAAAACCGGCATGCCCTAGAAAACTCCTAACTCCTCTAACATTGGTGGGATGTGGAAGTTTAGCAATTACATCTACTTTAGCTCTATCCACTTCAATTCCTTCTTTTGAAATTTTATGTCCAAGAACGATGCCTTCTTTAACCATGAAATGGCATTTCTCCCAATTAAGAACTAGATTTGATTGTTCGCATCTAATAAGCATTCGTTCAAGATTAACTAAACATGATTCAAATGTATCACCGAAGACTGAAAAGTCATCCATGAAAACTTCCATGCATTCTTCTATCATGTCGTGAAAAATCGCCATCATGCACCGTTGAAAGGTTGTAGAGGCGTTGCAAAGTCCAAATGGCATGCGTTTGTAAGCAAAAGTACCATAAGGGCACGTGAACGTGGTTTTTTCTTGGTCCTCGGGTGCTATTGGAATTTGAAAATATCCAGAAAAACCATCAAGAAAACAATAGTAACTATTTCCGGCTAATCTTTTCAACATTTGATCAATGAAAGGTAAGGGAAAATGATCTTTTCTGGTGGCGTCATTTAATTTTCTATAATCTATACAAACACGCCATCCTGTTACAGTCCTAGTAGGAATAAGCTCATTTTTCTCATTTGTAATGACAGTCATGCCACCCTTCTTAGGCACGCATTGAACTGGGCTTACCCATGGACTATCAGAAATTGGATAAATTAAACCTGCATCTAGCAGTTTAATAATTTCTTTCTTAACAACATCTTGCATATTGGGATTTAGTCTTCATTGGCGTTGCACATACGTTTTATGACCTTCTTCCATAAGGATTTTATGTGTGCAATACGAAGGACTTATTCCTTTAATATCATAAATTTTCCATGCAATAGCTGGTTTATGAGCTTTTAGCACAGAAATGAGTTGAGATTTTTCATTTTCAGTAAGAGAAGACGATATTATTACAGGTAATTCAGATTCACCATGTAAATAAGCGTATTCCAAATGATTTGGAAGTGGCTTTAACTCTAATGTCGGTGGTTCTTCTATCAATGATTTATATCGATATCTGTCTTCTTCTTTTAGCATTTGAATTTCTTCTGTTGTTGGTTCATATCCATTAGCCATAAGTGTAGCTAACATAGCAGTTTCATCAATTGGTTCAGTTCCTTCACCTAAAGAACATTCTCCTGTTCCTTGTAATTCTGTAAATTCTTCTAACAATTCTGCATGTGATTCTATAGTTTGAATATAATAACATGTATCATCTGCAGATTGCGGTTGTTGCATGGCACTATCAACTGAAAAAGTAACACTCTCGTCCTCTATACTTAGGGTCAGTTTCTTACCGAACACGTCTATTATTGCTTTAGCCGTGTTTAAGAATGGTCTTCCTAATATGAGAGGTACTCGAGAATCTTCTTCCATGTCCAGGATAACAAAATCTACTGGAAATACTAAAGTACCAACTTTAACTAGCATGTTCTCCATTATCTCTCTAGGATATTTTACTGATCTATCGGCTAGTTGTATACTTATTCTTGTTGGTTTCAATTCTCCAAGGTCTAGTTTAGCGTATAGTGAATACGACATTAGATTTATACTAGCACCTAAGTCTGCCAATGCTTCTATTGAACTAAGACTACCCAGAAAACATGGAATTGTAAAACTTCCTGGATCAGATAGTTTTTCTGGTATCTTATTCAACAGCACTGCTGAACAATTAGCATTCATAGTAACAGCCGAGAGTTCTTCCATTTTCTTTCTATTTGTGATTAGATCTTTCAGAAATTTAGCATATCTAGGCATTCCTGAAGTCACATCAATGAAAGGAAGATTTACATTTATCTGTTTAAACATATCCAAGAATTTGGATTGCTCGACTTCAAGTCTCTCTTTTCTCATTTTACTCGGGTAAGGAAGTGGTGGTTGGTATGGTTTAATATAAGGTTTAGTCTTAACTGTATTATCTTCATTAACCTTTTCAACTACCGGTTCTTTTTCCTTATCTTGTTCAGGTTGTGGTTCTTGTTGAGTAGGAATAGCTTCATCAAAAATTACAGGTATTTTAGGTGGTTTAAGTGTCATACCACTTCTTGTGGTAATGGCTTTAGCTGTTTCATTTCGGGGGTTAGCATTTGTATCACTAGGTAGACTTCCCGGTTTTCTTTCACCTATTAACCTTGCTAGGTTACTTACTTCTTGTTCTAAATTTTGAATAGAAGCTTGTTGATTTCTAAATGCTTGAGCATTTTGTTCATTGGTTTGTTTCTGAGATGTGAAAACCTGTGGTTGAGATTCAACTAGCTTCGTCATCATATCTTCTAAATTTGGCTTTTTACCATCGGTTTGTGGTGGTTTGTTTTGAAAATTAGGTCTTTGCTGATTGTAAGTATTATTGGATACTTGTTGATTACTAGGACCTTGTTGATTGTTGTATGGAACATTTCGGTTATAATTCTGGTTTTGATTGTAGTTTGGTCTTGACGGTTGATAATTATTGTGATAATTATTTCCAGGCCTTTGGTTTATGTATGAAACATTCTCTCTTTGTTCCATTGTTAGTTCAATACTGAGACAATCTTTTTTCAAATGTGGTCCTCCACACTGCTCACAACTAATTCGTATTGAGTGAATATCTTTAGTCATCTTTTCCATTCGTCTCTCGACAGCATCTATCTTTGCAGAAATGGAATCTAAGTCATGGCTAGAATTGGCTCTAGCTGCTTTAGATGATCTAACGATATCTTTTTCTTGATGCCACTCATGTGAGTGGGAAGCAGTGTTATCAATAATTTTGTAAGCATCAGTTTCTGTTTTATTCATAATGGAACCACCAGCTGCTATGTCTATGTCTTTCCTTGTAGTGATGTCGCATCCTTGGTAGAATATTTGTACTATTTAACAGGTGTCTAAACCATGTTGCGGAAATCCTCTCAATAACTTTCCAAATCTTGTCCAAGCCTCATATAGAGTTTCGTTTGGCTTCTGTGTAAACGTAACAATTTCTCCTTGAAGTCTTACGGCTTTAGATGCCGGAAAGAATTGTTTAAGAAATTTTTCAACTAAAACGTCCCATGTATCAATCGCCCCTTCAGGTAACGATTCTAACCAATCTTTGGCTTCTCCCTTTAAAGTCCACGGAAATAACATGAGATATATATGTTCATCCTCCACTTCTCTTATTTTAAATAGTGTGCAGATCCTATTAAAGGTACGAAGATGTTCATTTGGATCTTCCTTCGGCGCACCACTAAATTGGCATTGATTAGTTACCATGTGTAGAATTTGTCCTTTGATTTCATAATCTGGCGCATTTATGTCAGGTTGAGTAATTGCGTGACCTTGGCCAGTGCGTTTAGCTCTCATTCGGTCTTCCATACTTAGAGGTTCCAGATTCTCCATGATTGAATTTGTTGAATCTGAATCACTATAGGATTCTGATTTAATGGTTCGTTCTTCAACAATCTCTGTTTGAATGATTGGTGGTTCCGGAGGAAAGATTAGTGGTTCAGGATCTACGAATTGTCCCTGAATATTCTCCGGATTCTCAATTGTGAGGTCGGGTTCAAAAAATGGATTATCGAAAATTTGAATTGGAGTACTTGGTCGACTTGATGACGATTCTAAAGAAAAATCAACGGCGACAATATTTGCTAGATGTCTTAATCGAGTTACAGGTGGTGAACGTACAAAAGGTGGTGAACGTTTTGCTCGGTGCATTCACTGAATATCCTATTAGTTTTTAAAAAGAAAGAAAAATTATATAAGTTATCCAATTAATAGACTTTTCTGATTTTGCCCACGTTTCGAATAGCCAAAAGATGCAGCAGAGGGGCAGGATTCGTTTGGTCTCAATATAATTGAGTACTGTTTGGCTCCAATAACCCGGTCCACGTACAAATCCAACTATTACTACGAACCAGAAAATTTTGATGTCTATCAATTTAACCACTTAAAATAAATTTTCGTAATTTAAAGAAATTTAGAGAAGAAATAGAAAATTCTATGTCCTAAAACTAGAATGGCGAGAAATAAGAGAGAAAAAGAGCGCGTCGAAAAACGTCGAAAAAAATAAAAAGGCGAAAAATAAAAGGCGTCGAAAAATAAAAATAAGAAAGTAGCGCGTCTAAACTTAAAAATGCACTAAAAACTAAAAATTAAAAGTTGTGTCTAAAAATATTAAAGCTTAAAAGAAATACTATATCCCAAATGGCAATAACTTAAAAAGGTACTAAAACTTAAAAAGGCGTTTTAAAATTCTAAATCACCTAGATCTTAGTCTAAAGAAAAAGCACTTAAGGGATTTTACGGCAAAGCCTAAAAATCTAGAAATAAAAATAACTATGGCAAAAACTATATCTTAAAACTAAATACGAGCGAAAAATACAAAAATTACGCTAAAATGATAAAAAGGGGTACAAAATATAAAAATATACTTAAAGTTGTAAAGAGTACAATTTTTATAAAAATATTATTTTTATATTATTTATTTTATAAAACTATTAATTTTGTAATTTATTAAAACTAATTAAACTAAATATATAAATTAATTAATAAAAACTTAAACTAAATATTAATATTAAAAAACAACCCTAATTAGGGTTTAGATAATAAAAATAATATATACTCCGTAATTAATACAGAATAGGGTTTCCTGTTGGCGTGTCAGACACACTCATGCGATCGCATGAGAAATTGCCTTCGGGCTCATGCGATCGCATGAGCCAGGGTTTTGGGCCAGGTTACGGGCTGCTACAGTACGGGCCTCAAGTTTTAATATTTTTTTTTTTTTCAGTTTTCTGTTTTAAATTTTCTGTTTTATATAATTATAATATATTTATATAAATTAAATAAAACTTATTTTTTTTATAAAATAAAGATAAAGAAACTTTTATAGAACTTATATATTTAACAAACTCTTAAAAATATTTATATTTTTGTTTTTCTTTTTATATTTTTGAATATTTAAAACGTATTTTTACAAAAACTTATTTTTATAAAAGTAAACTAAAAATTAATAAAAATCTTTTTTTTATATATATAGCGTTGCGCTTCCGACGTTTAAGCAGAAAAGCTTCCCCGGCAGCGGCACCAAAAATACTTGATGTGTGCGAGGCGTACTAGGAAATAGCTTATATTTTACTAGAAAATACTATTAAATATGATACAATTTTTCACAAGATATTTATTTATTTATAGAATGGATATACCTAAACCTTGCTACAACACTTATAGGCAGTGTACCTAATCGTACAGTAGTGTAGTTTTTAGTAAGTCCGATTCGTTCCACAGGGAAATCTTTTTAAACAAAGCTTAACGCTATATTAGTTTTATCTTATAAAAATACAAATATATATATAAGTAATATTATTATTATAAGAAGGGGGTTTTTACCGTTTAATGACCGGTTTGTCGATTTTAAAACTTTAGTCGCAGTTAAAACCTAATGTAAAATATTAAATAAATAAAATACTTAATTTAAAGCGTAAAATAAATAACGATAATGAAATTACAATAAATAAAAGTGCGATGAAATAAAATTGCGATAATTAAAAAGTGCGATAATTAAAAGTGCAATTAAATACAATGACAATAAATAAAAATGTGATAATTAGAAGTGCAATTAAATATGAAAATAAAGGAATTATGCTTATTTAAACTTCCGTAATCATGATGTTTGACGTGTTGATTTTAGTTTAATCCCATAGGTTAATTGTTCTTTGTTCTGGATTATTTAATATGTCCGTCTAGTTTTTGTCCATAACAGTCCATCAGTCATAAATATAAAGTGCGAGTGTCCTCGTAAAATTATCCTTATATCCGAAGTCAAATATTCCAACTAATTGGAGACTTAAACTGTAACAAGGTCTTAATACTTTGTTTAATAATTACACCAGGATATCGACTGCATGTAACCCAAGGTTTTAATACTTTGTTATCAATTATGCCAAGTGTCCTTGTACATAATTTCACCCCTGTTTTAATAATTCCATAGACTATTAATCCATTCCCGTGTCCGGTTAAATGAACGATTATTCGTACATATAAATATCCCGCCCATCGTGTCCGATCGAGTGTATATGGTTATTTATAGGGACGTCGAATTGTAAATCTTTATATTAAAATTAACAAACTATCATTTAGTTAAACAAATATAAAGCCCATTAATAGCCCATAGTCTAATTTCCACAAGTGTCGTTCTTTTGTCCAAACCCCAATTATGGTACAAAGCCCAATTACCCAATTTTAATATTTTTAGCCCAACGTCATGATTACTTCGGTATTAAATAAGCATAATAATAACTTAGCTACGAGAAATTAATGTAAAAAGGTTGAACATAACTTACAATGATTAAAAATAGCGTAGCGTTACACGGACAGAATTTCGACTTACACCCTTACAACATTCGCTAACATACCCTTATTATTAGAAATTAAAATTAAAATTAAAATATAATATATATATATATATATATATATATATATATATATATATATATATATATATATATATATATATATATATATATATATATATATATATATATATATATCGTATGATGAATGAGGAAAAAAATATGTGTTTGATGTTCACCAAACTGCAAATTTTATAGGCATGTGGGCTGGAAAAGGGGCTCATGCGATCGCATGAGTTTTGCTCCTCTAGGCCATGCGATCGCATGGCCAGCTGGGGAGGCTCACATGTTGTTATTTTCTTCTGCCGACGGTTTTTATAATATAATATAATATATATATTAATTTTAAGAATTAATTATATATTATATTATATTCATGTGCATAGTTGACTTGTAATTTTTAGTCCGTTGCGTCGAGCGTTGAGAGTTGACTCTGGTCCCGGTTCCGGATTTTCGAACGTCCTTTCGTATAATTTAATATCTTGTACTTTGCGTTTTGCGGCTTGTACTCTTGTAATTTTGAGACGTTTCTCATCAATAATTGGAACCACTTTGATTGTACTTTGTACTTTTGAGCTTTTTGGTCGTTTGCGTCTTCAATTCATCGCATCTGTCTTTTGTCTTCACCTTTTATTATTTAAACGAATATCACTAGTAAATAGAACAATTGCAACTAAAAGCTTGTCTTTCTTGAGGGATAATGCTATGAAATATATGTTCGTTTTTAGCATTATCAACAATCATCTTGACCAAAAGATAATTGTTCCTTGCAATTGTAGATTATATAAATCTGGAAGTTTTGTGTTGAAAGTGTGTTAGACATGTTCAAAAACTGAAACATTGTGTAAAGTGTCTAACCATTCATATGGAAATGAATCCATATATTTATAATGGGTCAAAAGGTGGCTTTGAAGTGTCACACCTTTTCAAATGAACCCACATAATACTTGGAATGTCACACCCATGTATTTGTGCTTAAACAAGTCCAAATACATGAAAAAACCGTTCATAAATGTCCTGGAACAACCCCATAACGTTTGGGGTTCAAATGTGCCTTTTGGGTTGAAAATGCACCTTTTCAGCGAGTTCAGTGTTAAGTGTGACGACCTGGGAATTTCCGACCAAATTTAAACTTAATCTTTATATGTTTCCGACATGATAAGCAAAGTATGTAATGTTGAGTCTAAAAAATTTTGAAACGATGTTCATATATTCAATTGACCTTCGACTGCTCTCAACGATTCTCGAACAATTAATTGTAAATAGATATATGTGTATGTATATATAATTAATAATTTGAAATATAATTTGAAGTAATATATGTTATAGTTATTAAAAATTAATAAAATAAAAATAGGATATTATAATAATTATTATTTAAAACATATCTATATATACATATATGTATATTAAAAATAAATATTAAAAGATTGTAATACTCGTTTGATGTCTCGATTGATATTAAGTAAGTTAAAAATCAAAATTATATGATTTTAAAATAAACGGTGATCCGAAACCGAGTTCTATGATTTTTAGGCTTACTAAAATTGTATTTAGGTTCTAGTTATTTAATTTTAACACTTTTTATATTTTACCCAGAATTGAGAGGGCCAGTTGATGTAATTTTTATTTAATAATTAATGATCAAATTTTATACCATAATGACTGAAATAAATAAAGTTAATTATTGTGAAAGTTTGGGATTTTTCTGAAGACTTTTTATTCGCCACTGAGTAAACAACGGGGCACGTTACACAGTCCGTCAAAAACTGTCGGTATAAGAAGTTAAGAGGGGCTGCTTATATTATTTTATTATTATTATAATTTTACACGTTTCTGTTACACATATCTATCTATCTAATCTAAATCCTATATATATTATAATAATATATATACATACAAAATTACAGAACATGCACAATCAACTTGCCATCACCTTTCTTCATTATGTTGACAACCCACCTCAACTTGTGTATTATTTTTATGGGCAAGATCAAAATCAAACACACATTACTCCCTTATTTCCTATTCTATTTTCTCATATGAACAAACCTTGAGCACTCTATTGTTGAACGACTAACCCTTGTACTGCCTCACTATTCGATAACCAAGAAAAAGCCACGAACCATCGTTCATCATAATCAAACTCCATAAAAACCGAGAACCCACTTTAGTTTGTTGCTACCCTTCGATTCGTGATAAACACCACCGAATCACTTTATCATTTTTACTTGATGGTTTCTGATTCTTGTACAAACCGAAACTCATTTGTTTTGTTACCATTATCTTCGGACTAACATAACCCTCTATAACCGTTTTTCGTTTATGATCAACAAAAAACCACAATCACAATTAGAAACCAGGGATTGTTTTCTTTATATTTCAATTTAACTTAGAACACAACCGTACACCACAACCTTACATCAGTCACCCCTAAACCACCATGAATCCTCACTACGATTCACCATAGTAAACCTACCATAAACTTAACGAACAGCCACAGTATACTACCTCTAATTCAATGGCTACTACTCGCTACAGTACGTAAAATTTTAGTTATTTTACTGTTCTATTAGACAACTACGATGATAATTACGGTTAGGGTGTATGATGATAAGGAAGGATGTGAGGTTGATGATGATGACCAGTAATGGTGGATGAAGAACGAAGATGATGAAGACTTGATACATGATGATGACGAGCTGCTATCGATTATATTCTGCTCAAACAACCACCTCACCTTGATAAGCCGGAACAACCAACCACAATACACCCTCATCCCTCATCTCCTGCACCTGCTCGTTTCTTTCCGTTTTTGCAGTTACGAATCACCCACAACCACCACTTGTTTGTTATTCCTTCTATTTTATTTTATTTTTTCTGTGTTTCTACTTTATAATCACCAATAACCATCTTGAAACCATTACAAACCGGACATCGACACCTCTACCATCGAGGCCTATTACTGTTTCTTTTCTGTTTTCTGATTCAAACCCACTTGAAATGAAACCCAATTAAACCACCTTCAAACCTACTGCTACTATATATATTACTATAACTAAGAGGGTACTGCTACAGTAGTGATAACGAATTGATGATGATAATCTGATAATGAATATGGAACGATGATGAATATTGTAAGATGACGTTGATGATTAGTGACAACTATGATATGTAATGATAATGATAAGAGCATGATTATGATGATGAACTGATGAAACGATCGACGTTTCTATTTGTTATTATTAATACCCGGTCCCAATTTCTGGTTATGAATCGAAGAAACATCACGTCATCACCAACTCTTTTGGCGGCTGTTGTTTTTTTTCTTTTTCTTTTTATTCTTGCTGTTCGACAGACAACAACCCTTATTGGGTTTTTAAAACGTGTTAGTGAACTTGTTTGTTAATTGGGCCGAAGTAGTTTAGGTTCTGTTGGGCCGAGTTTAGTATGAGTTGAGGTTAAGAATGGGCCGAGATCAAATTGTCTGTTGGGCCAAGGTTCATTTTTCTGTGGGCCGAAGAGGATAGGATAAGTACAAGCGGGTTCATATTAAATTAGAAAAACTTAAATGGAGTGACGGTTAGAGGTGTTAGAAGGCAAGTGAGAGGTCTCGGGTTCGAGTCTCGTCTTGGGCTTTTCTTTTTAGAAGAAGTTTTAAAGGGTATACTTTTCTATTTCATTTTCTAATTATTATTATTATTATTATTATTATTATTTATTGTTAATATTAATTATTATTATTATTATTTTGATTATTAGTAATGTTGTTATAATTATTACAACTGCAAGTATTAATTATCATTACTAATATTATTATGATTATAAATACAAAATTTAATATTATTAGTATTATTTTTGTCAAGTTAGTGATTATGATTATGAACATGCTACAATTTATTAATATTATTATTACATAGTAGTAATATTAATATAATTACAATTGATAGTATCATTATTATTATCACTATTATTATTATCCTTAATATTGTATTAGTATCATTTTTAGTACTATTATTATTATTATTAACAAAAGTATTAATAATATGATTATCATTATTATCAATATAGGTATTATAATTATTTTATCATCTTAAATATTGTTTTGTATTACTAAATTACTGTTTTAACAAACAAATGATATAAATATATTTTATTTCATATAACATAACAAAAATTATACTTTTACTTAAAAATATATAAAATGATAATATAATGAAATAAATAAGTTATTGATATAAAAATTTATCATTAATAATAATATATAAACTGTTCGATTACAAATATGTATATTAATATGTACACAAATGATATAGGTTCGTGAATCCGAGGCCAACCCTGCATTGTTCAATATAGTCATATGTATTTTTACTACAAAATACATTAGGTGAGTTTCATTTGCCCCTTTTACTCTTTACGTTTTTGGGTTGAGAATACATGCAAATGCTTTATTAACTGTTTTACAATAATTATATGCGTGAGTTTAATTTGTTCCCTTTTACTCTTTACATTTTTGGGACTGAGAATACATGCGCTGTTTTTATAACTGCTTTATTAAATGCTTTTGAAATATATTTCTGAACTGCGAATACATGAAATGCTTTTATAAATGTTTGACGAGATAGACACAAGCAAAACATTCCTCGAATGAATTATTATGCAGACAGAAGTTCTGCGGATTATTATTGAATTATGTGGACATGATAATTGCCACCGTTGAATTATGTGGACATGATAATTGCTACCATTGAATTATGTGGACATGATAATTGCCACCAATTGATATGAATGTTATGTATCGAGAGAATGAATTTATACACAGGTTATGTGTAAGTTATTTTTTTGCACGAGATATGTGTACGGTTACTATGATTTATGAAAATGGTTTCGTACACGAGAAAGATGTACTGTATTTAAAAGATATAGCATGTACATTACAGGTGGGTATAGGATTCTGGCCCATTTGTACCATGCAGGATTTAAATATTGTGGTCTATCAAAATGATAAATTTTATTGTTTTATGATAAACCTATGAACTCACCAACCTTTTGGTTGACACTTTAAAGCATGTTTATTCTCAGGTACGAAAGAAATCTTCCGCTGTGTATTTGCTCATTCTAAAGATATTACTTGGAGTCGTTCATGGCATATAGAGGTCAGAACCTCGCAATGGGACCATCTGATGAAGACTTCATCCAGTGGATTAGGACGGGTCACTACAGGTGGTATCAGAGCAGTGGTCTTAGCGAACCAGGTCTTGCATTAGTGTGTCTACCTAATAGTCGCTAGGATGCATTAGTAAGTCTGGACTTCGACCGTGTCTGCATGTCAAAAGTTTTGCTTATCGTTTTTGTCGGAAATCATCTGCTTATCATCCTTAGGAAATTACCTGCTCATTATTCTTAGTCTAGACACGTTTTACTGCATTGACTGCATGAATAGTGTATAGACAAAATTCATATTTTTGCGTATCTGTTATTGTTACCTTTACCTGACAAATTTTGTAGATTCCTCCATAACTTATAGGATTTTAGTATTATATATGCATATGTAAATTATGTATTGCAGGGTACTAATCTACATCCTATAACCTATTTCTTATCGAAAATCCTTCATCTGATTGTACGAGATGAATCCCTCAACCAGTCCGAATTCCTCGGATTCCGACAGCTATTCTGATATGGATTTTCACCTAAGCTCCGAAAGCAGCGTCAGCAGAATGAATGAATCAACCAACCATCCATCCCCAATTCATCTGATGGATTCGTAGTTGACTTAATTAATGGAAATGTGAAGAAGGCAATCCTTTCCACCAACCGAATTCATCTCTTGGAGGAGAACCTGAAGCACTTACCTGCAAACCACTTCGATACACTATATTCACTCTCACTTCCAGGATATCTCGCCATGATTATATGATATCCAAAATTCTCAACCTTATTCATCCGCTCGTTCCAACCGACAATCATTCCGGAATAATGGAAGAAGTCAACGAGCTTCACGCTCGAGTAATCAATTTGGAGAATATGGTGCAAAATGTACCAGCTTCAGCAATATCACCGACACCAACAGTACCAACAATAACAACACCATTACCATCAACAAGCCATGCCTCAACATCTCATTCTATACCTCGAATATAATCATCGTTCTACATATCGTTCTACATCAATTATCTTCGTTCTTCATGGAGATTAGGTAATCTCTAATGTTTTAGAGATTATATATTCTTGTTCTAACGGTAAACCAAATGAGTTTAATACCATGTTAACTCATTAAATCCATGATTACATCTGGAAAAAATATATATGTATATATATTTTCATAAAGATTGTAATTAAAAATTCTTTCGTACAAACTGTTAATGATGAAAATATTTTAACGGGTAGGTAATACCCAAGGAATATTTAGATTTCACATTAATAAGTTACACTGTACATTTTTCGAATCTGATTCAACGGTCATTTACTATCATACTTACATCCACAAATATACGTATCCGTTCACCGCAGAAAAATCATTTTCATTCAATTTCATATTTGGATTTTGACCTATCAGAAGCCAACAAGTGGCATAATGAAGAAAACATTTGACAAAAATAAAATTTGTTAGAAAGATACAATTAAACTATGAAAAAAAAAAATTTGTTAAGAATCCACGCTAACTGTTCCTAGCTAACTGTTCCTAGCTAATTGATTACATTTTATTTATCGCATTTTATTTATCGCAATTTTAATTCTCGCAATTTTATTTATCGTCATTTAATTCTATTATTTATTTTACGCACTTTAAATATCGGGACACGTATACAAGGTTTTGACATATCATATCGACGCATGTATATATATTATTTGGAATAACCATAGACACTCTATATGCAGTAATGATTGAGTTCTCTATACAGGGTTGAGGTTGATTCAACAATAATATATATAGTTTGAGTTGTGATCGAGTCTGAGACATGTACACGGGTCATGATACGTATTAATTAATTCAAATATTATATATAAAACTATATATGAATTATTGGACTATTAACTGTGGACTATCGACTATGGACTGCCAACATTGGACAATTAAAATGAATTAAAATACTGATTATAACATATGAAACTAAACATTTCTTCAAGTTTGCCACTTGATTTCATCTTAAACCTCATTTGTATCTTGACGATTACAATCTGCGTTCAAACCTTTCATGATTCTTGAAAACACCTCAATCGAGAGGATGAACCAATCGCATTTTATCTACGGAAGAAAAGATTGATGCATATAGTCATGCACCTGAAAATACTCGTAACCTGAGTAAACGTTTAACACGTATCTGTGCTAGCTTCTTTGGCATTGTTATTACCAAAAATAATATTGCAATTTTTTTTTCTTCAAATTAGCCTATTTTGTCACAGCTCCAACAAATCAACTTCGACTTTTCATTCGAGTTAGCCTTATTATAACCTCGATATATAAGTTTTCCTTTCGACATCGTCATCAGGGAACCGTTTATGCTCCATCACGTTAGCAGTAAACTTATCAGCAACTTCATCACTCATTGGCCTAAGTCTCTCCGAAGAACCATTATATTTGTTCGTTAAACTCTATCATGTACTTATTCGTATCTGATAATGAGAACTGCCATACCAATTACCGAATATCAGCAATCAGTATTTTGAAATCTCGTAGCATGTCTACATCAACAGTTATATGTATACATATAACACTTATCTCTTAGAATTATGATCTTCCATTCTGAAACTCTGAAAAGCACCCAGTCGACGAATTAATACTCTGAATTTTGAAAAGCTGAATACAGCAGCACAAACTGTACACGACCTTAACTGTCGAAAGTTTGATGATAAAGAATGGAGTATTGGGAACATTCAATAGAAAATTTAGTACCGAAAAGTGGATTATGCGAAACTATGAAGGAAGCCGTGGACAAATCACAAAGAATAAGTTTGACTTCAAAGAATCTAAATGATTCTGTTCCTGATAAAATCTTTAGCGAATACTTTGCTTCCGAATCTAAAACCCTTACGGATAAATCTTCTTCATCATCCATCGATATTAGAAATTCCAAGATATCATCGTATCTTTCATTATAAATATCCTCCATATTTCTGAAAATATTTTCATAACTATTCTTATCTGAAATCATTAATCTCTTCCTGATATCAGTGTTACATCATATAGAAACTGTTAGTTTCTATATTCTGTAAACTTTCGAGCTTAAAATATGAATGTTACTGAAGTAATGTTGGGAACTGATGCATGAGTTAGTATAATATAATGACACTTGATCAACGTGATTATATTACAGTAAGTCATGCTGAGTTTCTAAATGGAATAGGATGATTCACAGATTATAACGTCATCATGTGCCATGATACATAACTCTTTCATTCTGCTTAACTTCTAAACATATCAAGAAAATATATTCTTGATAGTTCTATTCTCAGTGACTCTGGTAATTTGACAAATCAAATCGTGCTATTACGTTCCTTATTGTTTAGAACATTAAGTTCATTTGAAACTCCATACTTACGAATTCTGGACTATTACTCGCTTTACTCGAGGTCGAGAGGAGAATAAAAAGGCAAAGAGCTCCAAAATATAAGAGAAAATATAAAGCCCAATAACAACACGGAGGTTACAAACTGTGGATATTAATACAAATAGCAATATAAAAACATGATAGAATTAAGAATAATATCACCCCAAGGTAATAGTAGAAGTAAACAGATTCTTCTAGTGGAAGATTGAAAAGAAGAATGACAGAAATGATAATTAGGAAAATATCAAAGATTAGAACAGGATTAAGCATTTTCACAATCTTTTGGATGTATGAACTAAGAAAGAAAGTATAGAAATGGTGAAAGTAATGGAACGGATGAGGTTAATTTATAGTAAAAATATCCGACAAGGCAATCAGGGCTGATCACTGTATTTAATTATAGAGATCTTAGTTCCCTTAAATCCCGAAGAATCAGATCTTATAGATTTCGAAAATTTTCTTTAAATCCCTTGAATTCCGGAATTCAACCAAGATAACGTCAAAAGTTAAGACACACCTTATTTTCTAAATTTAACCCTAACTCTGTCAAGAGTTAATACGAATCTTTACTTTTCCTATTTCAATCTTTTGTGATAGCTTCATTCGTACTCTTCGATTAATCGAGTTATTTTTATCCATATTACTCAATGATGATAAAACTCAATTTATCAACTCATATTCGTCATGAAAACATTTTTATTGTTAGCCATGACCAACTCACTCAAATTTCGGGACGAAATTTCTTTAACGGGTAGGCACTGTGACGACCTGGGAATTTCCGACCAAATTTAAACTTAATCTTTATATGTTTCCGACACGATAAGCAAAGTATGTAATGTTGAGTCTAAAAAATTTTGAAACGATGTTCATATATTCAATTAACCTTCGACTGCTCTCAACGATTCTCGAACAATTAATTGTAAATAGATATATGTGTATGTATATATAATTAATAATTTGAAATATAATTTGAAGTAATATATGTTGTAGTTATTAAAAATTAATAAAATAAAAATAGGATATTATAATAATTATTATTTAAAACATATCTATATATACATATATGTATATTAAAAATAAATATTAAAATATTGTAATACTCGTTTGATGTCTCGATTGATATTAAGTAAGTTAAAAATCAAAATTATATGATTTTAAAATAAACGGTGATCCGAAACCGAGTTCTATGATTTTTAGGCTTACTAAAATTGTATTTAGGTTCTAGTTATTTAATTTTAACACTTTTTATATTTTACCCAGAATTGAGAGGGACAGTTGATGTAATTTTTATTTAATAATTAATGATCAAATTTTATACCATAATGACTGAAATAAATAAAGTTAATTATTGTGAAAGTTTGGGATTTTTCTGAAGACTTTTTATTCGCCACTGAGTAAACAACGGGGCACGTTACACAGTCCGTCAAAAACTGTCGGTATAAGAAGTTAAGAAGGGCTGCTTATATTATTTTATTATTATTATAATTTTACACGTTTCTGTTACACATATCTATCTATCTAATCTAAATCCTATATATATTATAATAATATATATACATACAAAATTACAGAACATGCACAATCAACTTGCCATCACCTTTCTTCATTATGTTGACAACCCACCTCAACTTGTGTATTATTTTTATGGGCAAGATCAAAATCAAACACACATTACTCCCTTGTTTCCTATTCTATTTTCTCATATGAACAAACCTTGAGCACTCTATTGTTGAACGACTAACCCTTGTACTGCCTCACTATTCGATAACAAAGACAAAGCCACGAACCATCATTCATCATAATCAAACTCCATAAAAACCGAGAACCCACTTTAGTTTGTTGCTACCCTTCGATTCGTGATAAACACCACCGAATCACTTTATCATTTTTACTTGATGGTTTTTGATTCTTGTACAAACCGAAACTCATTTGTTTTGTTACCATTATCTTCGGACTAACATAACCCTCTATAACCGTTTTTCGTTTATGATCAACAAAAAACCACAATCACAATTAGAAACCAGGGATTGTTTTCTTTATATTTCAATTTAACTTAGAACACCACCGTACACCACAACCTTACATCAGTCACCCCTAAACCACCATGAATCCTCACTACGATTCACCATAGTAAACCTACCATAAACTTAACGAACAGCCACAGTATACTACCTCTAATTCAATGGCTACTACTCGCTACAGTACGTAAAATTTTAGTTATTTTACTGTTTTATTAGACAACTACGATGATAATTACGGTTAGGGTGTATGATGATAAGGAAGGATGTGAGGTTGATGATGATGACCAGTAATGGTGGATGAAGAACGAAGATGATGAAGACTTGATACATGATGATGACGAGCTGCTATCGATTATATTCTGCTCAAACAACCACCTCACCTTGATAAGCCGGAACAACCAACCACAATACACCCTCATCCCTCATCTCCTGCACCTGCTCGTTTCTTTCCGTTTTTGCAGTTACGAATCACCCACAACCACCACTTGTTTGTTATTCCTTCTATTTTATTTTATTTTTTTCTGTGTTTCTACTTTATAATCACCAATAACCATCTTGAAACCATTACAAACCGAACATCGACACCTCAACCATCGAGGCCTATTACTGTTTCTTTTCTGTTTTCTGATTCAAACCCACTTGAAACGAAACCCAATTAAACCACCTTCAAACCTACTGCTACTATATATATTACTATAACTAAGAGGGTACTGCTACAGTAGTGATAACGAATTGATGATGATAATCTGATAATGAATATGGAACGATGATGAATATTGTAAGATGACGTTGATGATTAGTGACAACTATGATATGTGATGATAATGATAAGAGCATGATTATGATGATGAACTGATGAAACGATCGACGTTTCTATTTGTTATTATTAATACCTAGTCCCAATTTCTGGTTATGAATCGAAGAAACATCACGTCATCACCAACTCTTTTGGCGGCTGCTGTTTTTTTTCTTTTTCTTTTTATTCTTGCTGTTCGACAGACAACAACCCTTATTGGGTTTTTAAAACGTGTTAGTGAACTTGTTTTTTAATTGGGCCGAAGTAGTTTAGGTTCTGTTGGGCCGAGTTTAGTATGAGTTGAGGTTAAGAATGGGCCGAGATCAAATTGTCTGTTGGGCCAAGGTTCATTTTTCTGTGGGCCGAAGAGGATAGGATAAGTACAAGCGGGTTCATATTAAATTAGAAAAACTTAAATGGAGTGACGGTTAGAGGTGTTAGAAGGCAAGTGAGAGGTCTCGGGTTCGAGTCTCGTCTTGGGCTTTTCTTTTTAGAAGAAGTTTTAAAGGGTATACTTTTCTATTTCATTTTCTAATTATTATTATTATTATTATTATTATTATTTATTGTTAATATTAATTATTATTATTATTATTTTGATTATTAGTAATGTTGTTATAATTATTACAACTGCAAGTATTAATTATCATTACTAATATTATTATGATTATAAATACAAAATTTAATATTATTAGTATTATTTTTGTCAAGTTAGTGATTATGATTATGAACATGCTACAATTTATTAATATTATCATTACATAGTAGTAATATCAATATAATTACAATTGATAGTATCATTATTATTATCACTATTATTATTATCCTTAATATTGTATTAGTATCATTTTTAGTACTATTATTATTATTATTAACAAAAGTATTAATAATATGATTATCATTATTATCAGTATAGGTATTATAATTATTTTATCATCTTAAATATTGTTTTGTATTACTAAATTACTGTTTTAACAAACAAATGATATAAATATATTTTATTTCATATAACATAACAAAAATTATACTTTTACTTAAAAATATATAAAATGATAATATAATGAAATAAATAAGTTATTGATATAAAAATTTATCATTAATAATAATATATAAACTGTTCGATTACAAATATGTATATTAATATGTACACAAATGATATAGGTTCGTGAATCTGAGGCCAACCCTGCATTGTTCAATATAGTCATATGTATTTTTACTACAAAATACATTAGGTGAGTTTCATTTGCCCCTTTTACTCTTTACGTTTTTGGGTTGAGAATACATGCAAATGCTTTATTAACTGTTTTACAATAATTATATGCGTGAGTTTAATTTGCTCCCTTTTACTCTTTACATTTTTGGGACTGAGAATACATGCGCTGTTTTTATAACTGCTTTATTAAATGCTTTTGAAATATATTTCTGAACTGCGAATACATGAAATGCTTTTATAAATGTTTGACGAGATAGACACAAGCAAAACATTCCTCGAATGAATTATTATGCAGACAGAAGTTCTGCGGATTATTATTGAATTATGTGGACATGATAATTGCCACCGTTGAATTATGTGGACATGATAATTGCTACCATTGAATTATGTGGACATGATAATTGCCACCAATTGATATGAATGTTATGTATCGAGAGAATGATTTTATACACAGGTTATGTGTATGTTATTTTTGTGCACGAGATATGTGTACGGTTACTATGATTTATGAAAATGGTTTCGTACACGAGAAAGATGTACTGTATTTAAAAGATATAGCATGTACATTACAGGTGGGTATAGGATTCGGGCCCATTTGTACCATGCAGGATTTAAATATTGTGGTCTATCAAAATGATAAATTTTATTATTTTATGATAAACCTATGAACTCACCAACCTTTTGGTTGACACTTTAAAGCATGTTTATTCTCAGGTACGAAAGAAATCTTCCGCTGTGTATTTGCTCATTCTAAAGATATTACTTGGAGTCGTTCATGGCATATAGAAGTCAGAACCTCGCAATGGGACCATCTGATGAAGACTTCGTCCAGTGGATTAGGACGGGTCACTACATTAAGCCGCGCCGCGGGTCCAGGAGCCGCGTCGCGGGCTAACAAAGCACAACACTTTCAAAAATGCCAAAACTTTCGAACTCAAAATCACCCTTTAAGCCGCGCCGCGGCTTAATGCTACTGCACACCAAAATCAAGTTTAAGCTTATTTTCAAGTGTGTTTTGCCTTTCAAGTCACGTTTCACATTCTTTCAAGTCGCGTTTCGCATTCCTTAAGTTCCAAATGTTATTTCCAAGCTCACTAACATATCCTCAAACCATTTTACACCTTACGAACGTGTACTCCACACTCCCCAAATCCGTGTAGCGTTTCAATGGTTCGAGCACTTTCAACTTAGCAATCCAATCAACTAAAATGACGTTGGATCATGCACCAACATAATTAAGTTATCTGATACAACTATAATTATTATGTGTGTTTAGTAGTTAAATGCGCATGATTGTGAATCTAATGATATGATGTTGAGGCTGTTAATAGTGGTTAGTAAGTTAATGAATAGTTTGAGAAGCTAAAACTTTTGAGCCTGTTGTACGTTTTGAGCTGCAACACAAGTGTAGTTATTCATATATGGTGAGTTGCAAAGGTATTGCCATTGTGTAATGTATTACTATAAAACATTAGGAATCCCATCAAATAGGATATACTTGATAAAGCCATTGATAATGTTGCGAGCCTTTTAAACTTACTACTACCTCCGTCTCATTCCAATAGTCCACAGAAAAAAAACACGCAGTTTTAGGAAATCCCACTAACTTCATTTCTCCACCAATGAAATATCTTCTCTCTCCAGATCCACCAATGAAATATCTTCTTTCCTTTCTATTTATGGAAGTGGAATATTAATTTGGGACAGCTCAAAATGGAATACTGGACTATTGGAATGAGACGGAGGTAGTACTATATTCTAGCTCCACAATTTCTAAAATTATATAAGCTCGTTCTTTTGCATGTTTAGGTATATCTGTTTCTGAGTAACCATGTCTAAGTATGCCACTCTTCGATAATTTTGAAAAGGTTACTTATAGCCAACTGTTTCGCGAGCATTGTCTTAGTATCTTATCAGTACTAGAAAGATCCATTTAACTGTCAATCAGCTCAATAACTTTGCTTCTGAAATCATGACATTGGGTGTAAGAAAATTTGCTAAATTATGACATTTTATTATAATTATAACTAGCATGAAAAATGATTTACAAATCTTTCAGTCCTTCGGTATGCATTAAGGAGCAACCAGGAACACTGTATATCAATAATAAATCCGAAACCTATTTTAATGGCAAGAAGGCCACTTTTAAACTCTCTTGACGAGAAAGACTCAAACTCTGTATGAATGCTCGATTCATAGCAAGTTCAGTTCTTAATTTCGTGTACATATTAAGCTATGTACCAATGGCACTATCTTTTTGGTGGATCATCGGGAACAAATAAATTTATGCATTATCTATCTTACAATCTTTTGTTTAATGACCTTCCCTCTATCTTTCTATTCGTTAAATATGTTGACCTAAATGGTAGTATTCGTTATTGCAGGAAATCTCAAAGTTTCCTACTTTTTTTTTGGTTAATGTTCTCCTCTATAAGTCGTTTATTAACACACTAACTTTAAAGAGTTTTCGTTTAACCTAGGTGCTAGCTAGCACACAAAATAACCAGATAGGCAAGTATAACATTAAATGATAGTATAGCTGAGGCGATAAGCTTTACATGATCTATTCCACGTTCACATGCTGAACATTCAATTTTTAATTTGATTACTTCAGTTATGAAAAGCGTTACATGGAAGAAGAAAAAGAAAAATCTGATGATAAGGTGAAAAAATATGTTGCAATGGAAAGTCCCACAGCTGAATCTGGTTCAAACATAGAAACGGGTGGACAAAATCAAAAGACTAAAATCGCAACTAAAAAGACGAGTGACCAGGATTTGGATGTCTTTCTGTTGGGAGATCTCGGTGACAGTGATGAAGGACCAGGTATGTTGTTATGGCGTTTGATCCGTTTTCCTTTTTTCTTACAAATCAATGGGTTAAAGTCGGCACATGTACCATCAGTTCATATTGCTCATTTGGTGCTATCTTTACAAGTACCCTGGAAAATATGTTAACTCTAGTTCTGGAGAATTCATATTGTAATTAGTCTACTATGAAATCGAATCCTGTCATCGTTCTGTTCAAGTTCCTTGTCTCGCTTTATTCCGATGCACAAGAAGTAGACATCTAATTCGTCAATTGGATTATAAGTTTCTCTTATTACATCTATTTTTGGATTTAACATGCCGATAAGTTATTGTCTTTTCAGATGACGGAGATGATGGCTTGGATGATGATGATTTTGACAAGCTATAATCTGGTAAGCATGATAATTTCTTGTTTTCCCTTTCCAAACATACATATTTGGCGAGTAAAGATAATGTTAAATTCTAGTCTTAAAACTCGGTAAGTAGTTAATCCATCAAATGATGCTAACACGTACGCCGGTATTAGGTACCATAAAATTGTATAATCATAGTTTCTTCAGTAAGTATGGGAGATTTTACGTTATTAATTTAGGTGACAGAATGGGTGGGTCTACCCATATTGGGTATTATTAACTCAGGTTCGGGGCCCTGCCGAGTTGTCAATTTAATTTTGGGTCTACCCATATTGGGTGTCAATTTAGTTTCTTCAGTAAGTATGGGAGATTTTACGTTATTACGTTATTAATTTCGGGCTGACCTGCCGAGTTGTCAATTTAATATATATGCCGTATATACACATCGAGTTAAGTACAATTAACAATTCAGTGAAATAAGCACTCAGAATTATTCAGTTAAACAACTAACTGGACTAAAACATTTGAATAGACGCATCGTTGTAAAAGTCCCCCGACTAAACCGACTAGTCTCTGCCTAATCAGAATTTATTTTGAACCAGTCTGACTATTCTCTTGCTTGGCCAATTTAATCAGCGAAAGTTGTCAAAGGTCCAATTTAGTAGGTTAAAGTATAATTTATAAGGTCAAAGTAGGTCAAATACAGTCAAAGTTTATCAATGTTCGACTATTCCCAAGATTAATCTCTACAAGGCCTAGACCGACTAGTCCGCAACTAACAACTTTAACAACCTTGAATATCCATTATGTGTCCTACGATCTGTTCAACCATATTTAAATTTTTTTCCACTGGTGATAGAATATAACCCCAAGTCAACCCGTTTGTAGGTAAATGGGTTGAAAATAATTTTCTTTCATAAACAGAGAAACTGTAGTGTTGTTGTAGACACATTCTAAAAAAAATTACGCCGTTAGTACCTGTGGTTTGTTCAGATTATCATTACAACACCTAAACTTTATTTTTGCGTAGTTGGTATCTAGGTTTTGTTAATAAGGTCGTCGCCGCCGTTCCTTCGATTCCAGCAACGGCCTTCTCTCTTCGGTCTCTCTGCTTCCTCTTCTGTTCTCCAAGCGGCGATCCCGTTCTCGGGATCTGGGTTTTGTATGGTTTTAGGGTTTGGATCGACGGGTTAGGGTTTCGTTGTTTCGTTTTGTGGGTTCGGGTTCTTGACTGCCGTCGACTTTTCCTGTCCTCCGACGCCGTTCGTTTTCCGGTGGTGATAGCAGGCGACGAATTCCGGCGCCGGAATTCTGCTTTCACTTCAGGTTTGCTACGGTTCTGTTTATGGGTTATTTGGTTGTTTGCGGTTGTTAGGGCGTCGATTGGCGTGTCTTTGTTGAAATCCGGTGGACGGTTGCCGGCGGGAGCCGGTTTCTGGGTCCACGGATTTGTAAATCCTTCGAAAAGTCGGCGAAGATGGCTTGGCTTCTATTGGTTTGACTGCGCGATGGGTTCTGTTTGGTTGTCGATATATTGGTGTGTTCATACTTTTCCCGTAGCCGAGTCTGTTCAGGTGGACTCGGTGTTGTTGCTGGCGTGTGTTGATTTTGTTGACCTCGGAAAATAGGCCTCGGGTTTGGTGCTGCTGGAGTGCCCGGCGTTCATATTTGTGTGCGGCTGTTGAGTAGTAGTGTTTGCGGGGTTGAATACGAGCTCGATTTTATGTTTTATTTAGATTTAGGTTTGGTGGGTATACGTTGTGTTGTCATTTCATTTTCACTATGCTCGTTCTCTTTCAATCATTGTATTCGTCCTGTGTGTAGGACGATAAGAGCGAGCTCTTTCAATTTCAATCATTGTCATTTGTATGTTCCACCGGATCTTTACGATCTTTATATATATATATATATATATATATATATATATATATATATATATATATATATATATATATATATATATATATATATATATATATATATATATAGTGGTAGGATCAAGAGGGAAGTAACCATTCGGGGGAAGCAAAAACTTTTTTTTTTTTTCGTTTTTTGAAAAAACTTTGTTCACGAACATTATAGATGAGATGAAAATATGAACATTTAGTAGAGACACTTTGTGATAAATGTTTTTATTTTGGCGGAAAAACGCTCGAAGAAGTAATATATAACAATTATCGTGTTTTTCGAGCATATTTTGAGGTTTTAGCTATTGGGGTTTAGATATTAGGGTTTAGATATTAGGGTTTAGATATTAGGGTTTAGAAATTTAGGGTTTAGCATTTAGATTTAGGGTTTAGATTTAGGATTTAGATTGAGTTTTTAACACGAACGGTTTAGAGTTTAGGGTTTAGGGTTTGGTGTTTTGGGTTTATGGAATAAACCCAAAACACCAAACCCTAAACTCTAAACTCTAAATCGGGCTAAATTTTACTTCACAAAACATGGAAAAAAAAACGTTCATATTCTTCACGAACAATATTATCTTGAATGTTATTTTTGTCGATCGTTTTTCTGCCTAAATAATAACATTCATCACGAAGTGTCTCTTCTAAATGTTCATATTTTCGTGTGATCTTGATGCCGGAAAAAAAAATTTCAAAAAAAACGAAGAAAAAAAAAATTTTGCTTCCCCCCGCTTCCCCCCGATTGGTTACATACCCATTGATCCTGCCCCTATATATATATATATATATATATATATATATATATATATATATATATATATATATATATATATTCGCCGAAAAAGAAAAAAAAAATATAAAACCACATGACTTGCACCAAATCGACGAGTATACTTTTTGTATCAAAACCCTAATTTCTAAGTCAATATAAACTCTAATCGGTTCCAATTAATCCTTTCGTTCCTATTTCATTACATTAGCCCTAACAATCATATTTTGATCAATCCTCTACCCTTACGATACATCAGCTTCTATAAACCCTAGATGTCTCACTTCCACCACCGCTGACCCCTATGAACTGTTAATTCAATTTCCTCGAATCGCTGCAGCAATTGAAAACGGCATTGTCTGGGACAGTGTGTATTTCATTCGAATCGCTAAATGTGGCTATGAATATGAACAGACTAATACTTTTTGCCCCTTCTTCCTTTCCTTATTTTGTTAATTTCTAGTTCATGTCAGGTTATTTAATTTTGTGAATGTAGGATTTATATATACGTGTCTATATATACGCAATAAACACTCTTTAGATTTGAATTATATAAAGACACAAAGTTATAAACTTAAACATTTTTATAATGCATATATACAGAGATGTAAACTACATCAGATATAAACTACATAAATGGATGAATGCATATAAGTTAGAACGTTGCACCCCAAGTAAATGCACAAATCGAATGCTGTAATTTTGCTCACTGCAATGGTACATATATTATAAAATACTTCTATTGGGATATTGAAATGTCCCGTTCTTATTGATTAAAAACGTTCCATATTAATTGATTTCGTTGCGAGGTTTTGACCTCTATATGAGACGTTTTTCAAAGACTACATTCATTTTTAAAACAAACCATAACCTTTATTTCATAAATAAAGGTTTAAGAAGCTTTACGTAGATTATCAAATAATGATAATCTAAAATATCATGTTTACACACGACCATTACATAATGGTTTACAATACAAATATATTACATCGAAATCAGTTTCTTGAATGCAGTTTTTACACAATATCATACAAACATGGACTCCAAATCTTGTCCTTATTTTAGTATGCAACAGCGGAAGCTCTTAATATTCACCTGAGAATAAACATGCTTTAAACGTCAACAAAAATGTTGGTGAGTTATAGGTTTAACCTATATATATCAAATCGTAACAATAGACCACAAGATTTCATATTTCAATACACATCCCATACATAGAGATAAAAATCATTCATATGGTGAACACCTGGTAACCGACATTAACAAGATGCATATATAAGAATATCCCCATCATTCCAGGACACCCTTCGGATATGATATAAATTTCGAAGTACTAAAGCATCCGGTACTTTGGATGGGGTTTGTTAGGCCCAATAGATCTATCTTTAGGATTCGCGTCAATTAGGGTGTCTGTCCCTAATTCTTAGATTACCAGACTTAATAAAAAGGGGCATATTCGATTTCGATAATTCAACCATAGAATGTAGTTTCACGTACTTGTGTCTATTTTGTAACTCATTTATAAAACCTGCATGTATTCTCATCCCAAAAATATTAGATTTTAAAAGTGAGACTATAACTCACTTTCACAGATTTTTTTACTTCGTCGAGAAGTAAGACTTGGCCACTGTTGATTCACGTACCTATAACAATATATACATATATATTAAAGTATGTTCAAAATATATTTACAACACTTTTAATATATTTTGATGTTTTAAGTTTATTAAGTCAGCTGTCCTCGTTAGTAACCTACAACTAGTTGTCCACAGTTAGATGTACAGAAATAAATCGATAAATATTATCTTGAATCAATCCACGACCCAGTGTATACGTATCTCAGTATTGATCACAACTCAAACTATATATATTTTGGAATCAACCTCAACCCTGTATAGCTAACTCCAACATTCACATATAGAGTGTCTATGGTTGTTCCGAAATATATATAGATGTGTCGACATGATAGGTCGAAACATTGTATACGTGTCTATGGTATCTCAAGATTACATAATATACAATACAAGTTGATTAAGTTATGGTTGGAATAGATTTGTTACAAATTTTCACGTAGCTAAAATGAGAAAAATTATCCAATCTTGTTTTACCCATAACTTCTTCATTTTAAATCCGTTTTGAGTGAATCAAATTGCTATGGTTTCATATTGAACTCTATTTTATGAATCTAAACAGAAAAAGTATAGGTTTATAGTCGAAAAATAAGTTACAAGTCGTTTTTGTAAAGGTAGTCATTTCAGTCGAAAGAACGACGTCTAGATGACCATTTTAGAAAACATACTTCCACTTTGAGTTTAACCATAATTTTTGGATATAGTTTCATGTTCATAATAAAAATCATTTTCTCAGAATAATAACTTTTAAATCAAAGTTTATCATAGTTTTTAATTAACTAACCCAAAACAGCCCGCGGTGTTACTACGACGGCGTAAATCCGGTTTTACGGTGTTTTTCGTGTTTCCAGGTTTTAAATCATTAAGTTAGCATATCATATAGATATAGAACATGTGTTTAGTTAATTTTAAAAGTCAAGTTAGAAGGATTAACTTTTGTTTGCGAACAAGTTTAGAATTAACTAAACTATGTTCTAGTGATTACGAGTTTAAACCTTCGAATAAGATAGTTTTATATATATGAATCGAATGATGTTATGAACATCATTACTACCTCAAGTTTAGTAGGTAAACCTAATGGAAGTGACAAGAAATGATCTAGCTTCAAAGGATCTTGGATGGCTTGAAAGTTCTTGAAGTAGGATCATGACACAAAAATAAGTTCAAGTAAGATATTTACTCGAATTAAGATAGTTTATAGTTATAGAAATTGAATCAAAGTTTGAATATGAATATTACCTTGAATAAGAAAGATAACCTAATGTATATAACAAAGGTTTCTTGATCTTAGATGATTACTTGGAATGGATTAGAAAGCTTGGAAGTAAATTAGTAAACTTGAAGGGATTTTTGAAGTGTTCTTGAAGTGTTCTTCCTATGATGATTATAGCTTGATTCTTGAAGTGATTTTTGATGAAGATGATGATTAACTACTGGAAAAATACGTTCATAATAGTGTGTATGTGTGTGTGTTGAGAGAGAATTAGAAAGAGAATTGGAAGTGAAATGGAGTGAATGATGAGTGGTAATTGGTGAGTGGTGAGTGGTGAGTGGGGTTAAAAGGAGTTCTAGTTAGTTGACTAGCTCATGGTAGAAGTTAAAATTGATTAGTCATACATGACATAATCAAGAGTGGAATCCCATGCTAGTTCCTATTAGTATATACCCATAGTAAGTACGTTTTGAAGCTGTGTATAATACGGGTAAGAATACGACTAGAATTCTTGATGAAAGAAAAGAATGGGAAAGTAACTGTAACCATTTTCGTTAAGTATGAGTGTTTTGATATATGTCTTGAAGTCTTCCAAAAGTATTTTAATACATCTAAATACACTACATGTATATACATTTTAACTGAGTCGTTAAGTCATCGTTAGTCGTTACATGTAAGTGTTGTTTTGAAACCTTTAAGTTAACGATCTCAATTAATGTTGTTAACCCATTGTTTATTATATCTAATGAGATATTAAATTATTATATTATCATGATATTATGATATATTAATATATCTTAATATGATATATATACATTTAAATGTCGTTACAACGATAATCGTTACATATATGTCTCGTTTCGAAATCCTTAAGTTAGTAGTCTTGTTTATATGTATATAACTCATTGTTAATATACTTATGGAGATACTTACTTATCATAATCTCATGTTAACCATATGTATATCCATATATATATCGTCATGTCGTTTTTACAAGTTTTAACGTTCGTGAATCGCCGGTCAACTTGGGTGGTCAATTGTCTATATGAAACATATTTCAATTAATCAAGTCTTAACAAGTTTGATTGCTTAACATGTTGGAAACATTTAATCATGTAAATATCAATCTCAATTAATATATATAAACATGGAAAAGTTCGGGTCACTACAGTACCTACCCGTTAAATAAATTTCGTCCCGAAATGTTAAGCTGTTGAAGGTGTTGACGAATCTTCTGGAAATAGATGCGGGTATTTCTTCTTCATCTGATCTTCACGCTCCCAGGTGAACTCGGGTCCTCCACGAGCATTCCATCGAACCTTAACAATTGGTATCTTGTTTTGCTTAAGTCTTTTAACCTCACGATCCATTATTTCGACGGGTTCTTCGATGAATTGG
Organism: Rutidosis leptorrhynchoides; assembly: GCF_046630445.1. Lineage (NCBI taxonomy): Eukaryota > Viridiplantae > Streptophyta > Magnoliopsida > Asterales > Asteraceae > Rutidosis > Rutidosis leptorrhynchoides. The sequence goes on from NC_092337.1 coordinate 53,657,269, forward strand.
AGTTTTTCGTTGATTTGGATTTCATCTAACGGAATAGTGAGATCTTCTTTAGCAAAAAATTTCTTCAAATTCGAGACGTGGAAAGTGTTATGTACAGCCGCGAGTTGTTGAGGTAACTCAAGTCGGTAAGCTACTGGTCCGACACGATCAATAATCTTGAATGGTCCAATATACCTTGGATTTAATTTCCCTCGTTTACCAAATCGAACAACGCCTTTCCAAGGTGCAACTTTAAGCATGACCATCTCTCCAATTTCAAATTATATATCTTTTCTTTTAATGTCAGCGTAGCTCTTTTGTCGACTTTGGGCTGTTTTCAACCGTTCTTGAATTTGGATGATCTTCTCGGTAGTTTCTTGTATAATCTCCGGACCCGTAATCTGTCTATCCCCCACTTCACTCCAACAAGTCGGAGACCTGCACTTTCTACCATAAAGTGCTTCAAACGGCGCCATCTCAATGCTTGAATGGTAGCTGTTGTTGTAGGAAAATTCTGCTAACGGTAGATGTCGATCCCAACTGTTTCCGAAATCAATAACACATGCTCGTAGCATGTCTTCAAGCGTTTGTATCGTCCTTTCGCTCTGCCCATTAGTTTGTGGATGATAGGCAGTACTCATGTCTAGACGAGTTCCTAATGCTTGCTGTAATGTCTGCCAGAATCTTGAAATAAATCTGCCATCCCTATCAGAGATAATAGAGATTGGTATTCCATGTCTGGAGACGACTTCCTTCAAATACAGTCGTGCTAACTTCTCCATCTTGTCATCTTCTCTTATTGGCAGGAAGTGTGCTGATTTGGTGAGACGATCAACTATTACCCAAATAGTATCAAAACCACTTGCAGTCCTTGGCAATTTAGTGATGAAATCCATGGTAATGTTTTCCCATTTCCATTCTGGGATTTCAGGTTGTTGAAGTAGACCTGATGGTTTCTGATGCTCAGCTTTGACCTTAGAACACGTCAAACATTCTCCTACGTATTTAGCAACATCGGCTTTCATACCCGGCCACCAAAAATATTTCTTGAGATCCTTGTACATCTTCCCCGTTCCAGGATGTATTGAGTATCTGGTTTTATGAGCTTCTCTAAGTACCATTTCTCTCATATCTCCAAATTTTGGTACCCAAATCCTTTCAGCCCTATACCGGGTTCCGTCTTCCCGAATATTAAGATGCTGCTCCGATCCTTTGGGTATTTCATCCTTTAAATTTCCTTCTTTTAAAACTCCTTGTTGCGCCTCCTTTATTTGAGTAGTAAGGTTATTATGAATCATTATATTCATAGATTTTACTCGAATGGGTTCTCTGTCCTTCCTGCTCAAGGCATCGGCTACCACATTTGCCTTCCCCGAGTGGTAACGAATCTCAAAGTCGTAATCATTCAATAATTCAATCCACCTACGCTGCCTCATATTCAGTTGTTTCTGATTAAATATGTGTTGAAGACTTTTGTGGTCGGTATATATAATACTTTTGACCCCATATAAGTTGTGCCTCCAAGTCATTAATGCAAAAACAACCGCGCCTAATTCCAAATCATGCGTCGTATAATTTTGTTCGTGAATCTTCAATTGTCTAGACGCATAAGCAATCACCTTCGTTCGTTGCATTAATACACAACCGAGACCTTGCTTTGATGCGTCACAATAAATCACAAAATCATCATTCCCTTCAGGCAATGACAATATAGGTGCCGTAGTTAGCTTTTTCTTCAATAACAGAAACGCTTTCTCTTGTTCATCATTCCATTCAAATTTCTTCCCTTTATGCGTTAATGCAGTCAAGGGTTTTGCTATTCTGGAAAAGTCTTGGATGAACCTTCTGTAGTAACCAGCTAGTCCTAAAAAATGGCGTATGTGTTTCGGAGTTTTCGGGGTTTCCCACTTTTCAACAGTTTCTATCTTTGCCGGATCCACCTTAATACCTTCTTTGTTCACTATGTGACCGAGGAATTGAACTTCTTCCAACCAAAATGCACACTTTGAAAACTTAGTGTACAATTCTTCCTTCCTCAATACTTCTAACACCTTTCTCAAATGTTCACCGTGTTCTTGGTCATTCTTTGAGTAAATAAGTATGTCATCAATGAAAACAATGACAAACTTGTCAAGGTATGGTCCACACACTCAGTTCATAAGGTCCATGAACACAGCTGGTGCATTAGTTAAACCAAACGGCATGACCATAAACTTGTAATGACCGTAACGTGTTCTGAAAGCAGTCTTTGGAATATCATCTTCTTTCACCCGCATTTGATGATACCCGGAACGTAAGTCAATCTTTGAATAAACAGACGAGCCTTGTAGTTGATCAAATAAGTCGTCGATTCTCGGTAGTGGGTAGCGGTTCTTGATGGTAAGTTTGTTCAACCCTCGGTAGTCGATACACAACCTGAATGTACCATCTTTCTTTTTGACAAACAAAACAGGAGCTCCCCACTGTGATGTGCTTGGTCGAATGAAACCACGCTCTAAAAGTTCTTGTAATTGGCTTTGCAGTTCTTTCATCTCGCTGGGTGCGAGTCTGTAAGGAGCACGAGCTATTGGTGCAGCTCCTGGTACAAGATCTATTTGAAATTCAACGGATCGATGTGGGGGTAATCCCGGTAATTCTTTCGGAAATACATCGGGAAATTCTTTTGCGACGGGAACATCATTGATGCTCTTTTCTTCAGTTTGTACTTTCTCGACGTGTGCTAGAACAGCATAGCAACCTTTTCTTATTAGTTTTTGTGCCTTCAAATTACTAATAAGATGTAGCTTCGTGTTGCCCTTTTCTCCGTACACCATTAAGGGTTTTTCTTTTTCTCGTATAATGCGAATTGCATTTTTGTAACAAACGATCTCTGCTTTCACTTCTTTCAACCAGTCCATACCAATTATCACATCAAAACTCCCTAACTCTACTGGTATCAAATCAATCTTAAATGTTTCGCTAACCAGTTTAATTTCTCGATTCCGACATATATTATCTGCTGAAATTAATTTACCATTTGCTAATTCGAGTAAAAATTTACTATCCAAAGGCGTCAATGGACAACTTAATTTAGCACAAAAATCTCTACTCATATAGCTTCTATCCGCACCCGAATCAAATAAAACGTAAGCAGATTTATTGTCAATAAGAAACGTACCCGTAACAAGCTCCGGGTCTTCCTGTGCCTCTGCCACATTAATATTGAAAACTCTTCCGCGGCCTTGTCCATTCGTGTTCTCCTGGTTCAGACAATTTCTAATAATGTGGCCCGGTTTTCCACATTTATAACAAACTACATTGGCATAACTTGCTCCGACACTACTTGCTCCGCCATTACTCGTTCCGACACCATTTGTTCCTTTCGTTCTATTAACCCCTGGTCCGTAGACCTCACACTTCGCCGCGCTATGACCATTTCTTTTACACTTGTTGCAAAATTTGGTGCAGAACCCCGAGTGATACTTTTCACACCTTTGGCATAGCTGCTTCTGATTTTTGTTGTTGTTGCGGTTATTATTGTTGTTGGGATGATTGTTGTAGTTGCTGTTGTTGTTGTTGTTGTTGTTGTTGGGCCTTTTGTTGTAGTTGCGATTGATGTTGCGATTGTTGGGATAATTGTTGCGATTATTGTTGTAATTGCTGTTGTTGTTATATTGGTGATTCTTATCACCGTTTTCCTCCCACTTTCTTTTGACTTGCTTCACCTTGGCCTCTTCAGCAGTCTGTTCTTTAATTCTTTCTTCAATCTGGTTCACTAGTTTGTGAGCCATTCTACATGCCTGTTGTATGGAGGCGGGCTCGTGTGAACTTATATCTTCTTGGATTCTTTCCGGTAATCCTTTCACAAACGCGTCGATCTTCTCTTCCTCATCTTCGAATGCTCCCGGACACAATAGGCACAATTCTGTGAATCGTCTTTCGTACGTGGTAATATCAAATCCTTGGGTTCGTAACCCTCTAAGTTCTGTCTTGAGCTTATTGACCTCGGTTCTGGGACGGTACTTCTCGTTCATTAAGTGCTTGAATGCTGACCACGGTAGTGCGTACGCATCGTCTTGTCCCACTTGCTCTAGATAGGTATTCCACCATGTTAACGCAGAACCTGTAAAGGTATGCGTAGCGTACTTCACTTTGTCCTCTTCGGTACACTTACTTATGGCAAACACCGATTCGACCTTCTCGGTCCACCGTTTCAATCCGATCGGTCCTTCGGTTCCATCAAATTCCAAAGGTTTGCAGGCAGTGAATTCTTTGTAGGTGCATCCTATACGATTTCCTGTACTGCTAGATCCAAGGTTATTGTTGGTATGTAGTGCAGCCTGTACTGCGGCTATGTTTGAAGCTAGAAAAGTACGGAATTCCTCTTCATTCATATTCACGGTGTGTCGAGTAGTCGGTGCCATTTCCTTCAAAATAGTCAAATGGAACAAGTTAATCATACAGAATATTAAGAGTAGTTAATAGTATTTCGTAGCATAATATGAACTCATTTATAAAAGCTTTTTCTTCATATTAGCGTTTTATAAGTTTAAATTCGGGTAGTACCTACCCGTTAAGTTCATACTTAGTAGCTAATATACAATTCAACTACTACAATTCTATATGAAAAACTGATTATAATAATATTTCGCGTTCAAACTTTTACACAATATTTTACAAACTTACAATACCGCTTATTTTACATATAGCATGAAATATAGCACACAATAAATTTGATACAAGATGGTTGTGAAGATAATTCTAGCTAGTACACAAGTCGTTCAGCAAAGGCAATAAAGACACGTAATTCATACGTCCAGAAACAAGTCATGCATTCTGGTTTTACTAGGATTACTTCCCATCCTTGGTCTTGTGGAACATAACCGTTATGGTCGTTGATAAGACAGCGTGTTGTAACGTCGTCAAAGGGACGAGGGTAACGTAATGTCCAACAGTCCCGTAACAATCTAAAAACCTCATTTCTTACCCCAATTACCGACTCCGTCACTTGTGGGAACGTTTTGTTTAATAGTTGTAGGCCGATGTTCTTGTTCTCACTTTGGTGAGAAGCGAACATTACTAATCCGTAAGCATAACATGCTTCTTTATATTGCATGTTAACCGCTTTTTCTAAATCACGAAGTCCAATATTCGGATATATTGAGTCAAAATAATTTCTTAACCCATTGCGTAAGATAGCATTTGGGTTCCCCACAATATATGCGTCAAAGTAAACACATCGTAACTTATGGATTTCCCAATGTGATATCCCCCATCTTTCGAACGAAAGCCTTTTATAAACCAAGGCATTCTTGGAACGTTCTTCGAATGTCTTACAAACTGATCTCGCCTTAAATAGTTGTGCCGAAGAATTCTGACCGACTCTAGACAAGATTTCATCAATCATGTCTCCGGGTAGGTCTCTTAAAATATTGGGTTGTCTATCCATTTTGTGTTTTTATACTGTAAAATAGACAAGAGTTAGATTCATAAAAAAAAAATACTTATTAATACAAGCAATTTTTACATATATCATAAAGCATAAGTACACTATATTACATATATTACACCACACGAATACAACTATCTTATTCCGACTCGCTTGTTTCTTCTTCTTCAGTTTTGGTTCGTTTTGCCAAGTTTCTAGGGATATATGATGTTCTCCTAATACGAGCCGTCGTTATCCACATTGGTTTAGAAAAACCTGGTGGTTTAGAGGTTCCCGGGTCATTGTTACAACTTAAGGACTTCGGGGGTTGACGATACATATAAAGTTCATCGGGGTTGGAATTAGATTTCTCTATTTTTATGCCCTTTCCCTTATTATTTTCTTTTGCCTTTTTAAATTCAGTTGGGGTAATTTCTATAACATCATCGGAATTCTCGTCGGAATCCGATTCATCGGAGAATTGGTAATCCTCCCAATATTTTGCTTCCTTGGCGGAAACACCATTGACCATAATTAACCTTGGTCGGTTGGTTGAGGATTTTCTTTTACTTAACCGTTTTATTATTTCCCCCACCGGTTCTATTTCTTCATCCGGTTCCGATTCTTCTTCCGGTTCCGATTCTTCTTCCGGTTCCGACTCTTCTTCCGGTTCCTCTTCGGGAACTTGTGAATCAGTCCACGAATCATTCCAATTTACATTTGACTCTTCATTATTATTAGGTGAGTCAATGGGACTTGTTCTAGAGGTAGACATCTATCACATAATATCAAACGCGTTAAGAGATTAATATATCACATAATATTCACATGTTAAAAATATATAGTTTCCAACAAAATTTGTTAAGCAATCATTTTTCAAGTAAACACGGTCGAAGTTCAGACTCACTAATGCATCCTAACAAACTAGATAAGACACACTAATGCAAAATTCTGGTTCTCTAAGACCAACACTCGGATACCAACTGAAATGTCCCGTTCTTATTGATTAAAAACGTTCCATATTAATTGATTTCGTTGCGAGGTTTTGACCTCTATATGAGATGTTTTTCAAAGACTGCATTCATTTTTAAAACAAACCATAACCTTTATTTCATAAATAAAGGTTTAAAAAGCTTTACGTAGATTATCAAATAATGATAATCTAAAATATCCTGTTTACACACGACCATTACATAATGGTTTACAATACAAATATGTTACATCAAAATCAGTTTCTTGAATGCAGTTTTTACACAATATCATACAAACATGGACTCCAAATCTTGTCCTTATTTTAGTATGCAACAGCGGAAGCTCTTAATATTCACCTGAGAATAAACATGCTTTAAACGTCAACAAAAATGTTGGTGAGTTATAGGTTTAACCTATATATATCAAATCGTAACAATAGACCACAAGATTTCATATTTCAATACACATCCCATACATAGAGATAAAAATCATTCATATGGTGAACACCTGGTAACCGACATTAACAAGATGCATATATAAGAATATCCCCATCATTCCGGGACACCCTTCGGATATGATATAAATTTCGAAGTACTAAAGCATCCGGTACTTTGGATGGGGTTTGTTAGGCCCAATAGATCTATCTTTAGGATTCGCGTCAATTAGGGTGTCTGTTCCCTAATTCTTAGATTACCAGACTTAATAAAAAGGGGCATATTCGATTTCGATAATTCAACCATAGAATGTAGTTTCACGTACTTGTGTCTATTTTGTAAATCATTTATAAAACCTGCATGTATTCTCATCCCAAAAATATTAGATTTTAAAAGTGGGACTATAACTCACTTTCACAGATTTTTTTACTTAGTCGAGAAGTAAGACTTGGCCACTGTTGATTCACGAACCTATAACAATATATACATATATATTAAAGTATGTTCAAAATATATTTACAACACTTTTAATATATTTTGATGTTTTAAGTTTATTAAGTCAGCTGTCCTCGTTAGTAACCTACAACTATTGTCCACAGTTAGATGTACAGAAATAAATCGATAAATATTATCTTGAATCAATCCACGACCCAGTGTATACGTATCTCAGTATTGATCACAACTCAAACTATATATATTTTGGAATCAACCTCAACCCTGTATAGCTAACTCCAACATTCACATATAGAGTGTCTATGGTTGTTCCGAAATATATATAGATGTGTCGACATGATAGGTCGAAATATTGTATACGTGTCTATGGTATCTCAAGATTACATAATATACAATACAAGTTGATTAAGTTATGGTTGGAATAGATTTGTTACCAATTTTCACGTAGCTAAAATGAGAAAAATTATCCAATCTTGTTTTACCCATAACTTCTTCATTTTAAATCCGTTTTGAGTGAATCAAATTGCTATGGTTTCATATTGAACTCTATTTTATGAATCTAAACAGAAAAAGTATAGGTTTATAGTCAGAAAAATAAGTTACAAGTCGTTTTTGTAAAGGTAGTCATTTCAGTCGAAAGAACGACGTCTAGATGACCATTTTAGAAAACATACTTCCACTTTGAGTTTAACCATAATTTTTGGATATAGTTTCATTTTCATAATAAAAATCATTTTCTCAGAATAACAACTTTTAAATCAAAGTTTATCATAGTTTTTAATTAACTAACCCAAAACAGCCCGCGGTGTTACTACGACGGCGTAAATCCGGTTTTACGGTATTTTTCGTGTTTCCAGGTTTTAAATCATTAAGTTAGCATATCATATAGATATAGAACATGTGTTTAGTTAATTTTAAAAGTCAAGTTAGAAGGATTAACTTTTGTTTGCGAACAAGTTTAGAATTAACTAAACTATGTTCTAGTGATTACGAGTTTAAACCTTCGAATAAGATAGTTTTATATATATGAATCGAATGATGTTATGAACATCATTACTACCTCAAGTTTAGTAGGTAACCCTACTGGAAGTGACAAGAAATGATCTAGCTTCAAAGAATCTTGGATGGCTTGAAAGTTCTTGAAGTAGGATCATGACACAAAAACAAGTTCAAGTAAGATTTTTACTCGAATTAAGATAGTTTATAGTTATAAAAATTGAATCAAAGTTTGAATATGAATATTACCTTGAATAAGAAAGATAACCTACTATATATAACAAAGGTTTCTTGATCTTAGATGATTACTTGGAATGGATTAGAAAGCTTGGAAGTAAATTAGTAAACTTGAAGGGATTTTTGAAGTGTTCTTGAAGTGTTCTTCCTATGATGATTATAGCTTGATTCTTGAAGTGATTTTTGATGAAGATGATGATTAACTACTGGAAAAATACGTTCATAATAGTGTGTGTGTGTGTTGAGAGAGAATTAGAAAGAGAATTGGAAGTGAAATGGAGTGAATGATGAGTGGTAATTGGTTAGTGATGAGTGGGGTTAAAAGGAGTTCTAGTTAGTTGACTAGCTCATGGTAGAAGTTAAAATTGATTAGTCATATATGACATAATCAAGAGTGGAATCCCATGCTAGTTCCTATTGGTATATACCCATATTAAGTACGTTTTGAAGCTGTGTACAATACGGGTAAGAATACGACTAGAATTCTTGATGAAAGAAAAGAATGGGAAAGTAACTGTAACCATTTTCGTTAAGTATGAGTGTTTTGATATATGTCTTGAAGTCTTCCAAAAGTATTTTAATACATCTAAATACACTACATGTATATACATTTTAACTGAGTCGTTAAGTCATCGTTAGTCGTTACATGTAAGTGTTGTTTTGAAACCTTTAAGTTAACGATCTCAATTAATGTTGTTAACCCATTGTTTATTATATCTAATGAGATGTTAAATTATTATATTATCATGATATTATGATATATTAATATATCTTAATATGATATATATACATTTAAATGTCGTTACAACGATAATCGTTACATATATGTCTCGTTTCGAAATCCTTAAGTTAGTAGTCTTGTTTATATGTATATAACTCATTGTTAATATACTTATGGAGATACTTACTTATCATAATCTCATGTTAACCATATGTATATCCATATATATATCGTCATGTCGTTTTTACAAGTTTTAACGTTCGTGAATCGCCGGTCAACTTGGGTGGTCAATTGTCTATATGAAACATATTTCAATTAATCAAGTCTTAACAAGTTTGATTGCTTAACATGTTGGAAACATTTAATCATGTAAATATCAATCTCAATTAATATATATAAACATGGAAAAGTTCGGGTCACTACAGATATAAACTTGTAAACTACATTAGATATGTAGACTTGTATAAGCTAGTAACCATTGTTCTTGCCTTCAACTAAGGTTTGAAGTTGAAGAAGAAAAAACCAACCGTCGTTTACATTATAGCATGAATCTGTAACATATTGTACTTTTGTATGGATTAAAATAATTAACCGGACGAATATACCCTCACATGCGTTGCACATGTGACCACATGTGAGGGGTTAGCTGTTAAAATTTAACGACAGTTAGCCAGGGGTACCATTTACGAAAGTTAAACAAAACCTAAGTACCAACTATGCAAAAAAAGAAGTTAGGTGTTGTAATGATAATCTGAACAAACTACAGGTACTAACGGCCAGCGTAATTTTTTCTACATATTACATAACCACCAGGGCCGTCCTGTCAATTTTATAGGCCCTGTCCGAAAAATAAAACTGGGCCTTTCATATACAAATTTTTTTTCATATATGTAAGTATAAGTTCAATAATACTAAGCTTCGACATCTAAGTATTGAAGCAGGACGTGGAGTATTGGAGCGGAGTATTGGATTACGGAGCATTCAACATTGATTATATGTCTTATTTTCTTAAAATTTTTAATTGTTAATTAATAAATTGAGCGCGTTATATAAATATGAGGCTAGGTATGTAATATTAGGATATTTTTTTGAGGCCCTCATAGATATTGGGCCCTGTGCGGCAGCACGCAGGGGCGGAGGGAGGGGGGTCAAGTGGGGTCAGCCGCCCCCGACGATTTCGAAATTTTAGTGTAAATTTTTTCGGTTTTTCGATTTTGCGCCAGGTGGAATTTTTTTTTTTTTTGCCCCGAACCCTTCATATTTTGCCCCAAAACCTTCATATTTTGCCCTAAAACCTTCGTATTTTGCTCAAAAGCCTCTAAATTTTGCTTAAAAAACTCTATATTTTGCCCTAAAACCTCTATATTTTGTCAAAAAGAAAATCCTTACGTTTAAAAAATTTTTTTGCCCCCGGTGAATCCGCCACTGGCCGCGCGTCTTGCACGCCCCAATATCCGGCCCTAATAACCACCAAAATTGGCATCTCATTTAGAATCTGTATTATTGTTGTATCATTGGAGAATGAAGCAAACGGCAACATAATATTGTGTTTCCACTTTTACGGGGGATATTGCAATTGGGTGAATTAAGCTAAATGACAAATTGGTGGAGTGAGATTAGTAATCAATCTTACGAATGGCTGTAGAACGTTTAAGCATTTGTGTTAACTTTTTAAACTTTCATTTCGCTTAAATAGTCTTTGTTGAGATGTGTAAATAAGTAATTAATTTACAACACAATAGCTTAGTTAATAAATATGATTAGCACTTCAAGTTTCAATATTAAAATAGGTACACGGTCATCTTAAAACTATTAAAATACCTACATGGTTTTCTGAAAACGACATAAAAGTATTAAACATATGCATACCCTTTTATTGCGTACAACGTGAGCCATGACGTCGCAAACATTATTTAGGATGCACAAACAACACATGTGAAGGATTCAAAAGTGTCAAACAAATTAGGCATGAATTGGTCTCAAACAACACATGGAATTTATTTACAATGGTTTTGTAAGGAAACAAATGGGCGGTTATCGGGTTTGGGTGTGGGTCCGTAACATCATGATGAAAATGATCAAATAGCTAGTTTTGACTTACAAACATGGTGGGTCAGTGCAGTGTCATTTCAATACTTCATGACTTGCTCAAGTTGTTAGTGTTAACGTAATAGAATGGATTGATGTTATTTTATTGAATGCCTATACCTAATACAAAAGTGATCTTATATAGGTTAAAACTCTGACAATGTTAAAAGGGCTAAGCTCAATAAGAGTAATACTTGGGATAATAATAATATAGTCTAATATTCCCCCGCAGTAAGAGCGGGAGTACACCGGACGCTCAAACTGTATCAAAACTCGTCAAACAATGCGTATGAGAGACCTTTGGTGAAGATGTCTGCAAACTGATATCTGGATGACACATGAAGAACTCACACCTGTCCCTGGGCAACAAGATCGCGAACAAAGTGAATGTCGATCTTGATATGCTTAGTCCGCTGATGCTGAACTGGATTAGTAGATAGGTAGACCGAGCTAATATTATCACAATATACCAGAGTGACTGAGGTGAGAGGACAGTGAAGCTCTCGGAGAAGGTTACGAATCCAGCAAGTCTCGGCAACAACATTGGCAACCCCGCGATACTCCGCTTCGGCACTGGAGCGAGAGGGCGAGTTGCCGCTTGGATGACCATGATAAAAGGTTATTACCGAGAAAAACACAGTAACCGGAGGTAGATCGTCTGGTAGCTGGGCAACCGACTCAATCGACATCTGAGTATGCAGCTAAGCTAGTAGGAGATGATGCGTATAACTGTAAGCCAAGATCAATGGTAACCTGAATATAGTGAATTATTCGTTTCAGGGCGTGCATGTGTTGTTCTCGAGGATCATGCATGAAGAGACAGATCTGCTGAACAGCATATGAGATGTCAGGTCGAGTGAACGTGCGATACTGTAATGCACCTGCATGGCTCCGATAGAGAGTCGGGTCCCTGACAAGAGGATCGTGACTAGTAAGTTTGGCACCCGGTTCAACCGGGGTCCTGCAGGGATGGCACGTGAGCATTCTAGCCCACTCAGTAATCTCAGTAGCATATTGCCTTTGAGAGAGTAACATGCCATATGTAGTACGAGTCGCGTGGATCCCAAGAAAGTAGTTCAACGGACCCAAATAAGTCATAGCAAATTCCTTATGTAAGGAAGATATAATCCGCTGAAGTAAACCTGTAGAGGAAGTAGTCAACATAATATCATCAACATATAGAAGCAGGTAGGCTGTATCGGATCCGTGACGGTAAATAAAAAGTGATGTATCACAACAGCTTTGATGAAAACCAATCCGCTGGGCATATCCGGCAAAGCGCTGAAACCAAGCACGATGGGCCTGCTTGAGACCATATAGGGGTTTCTGCAATAAGCAGACATGATCCGGGTATCTAGGATCGCGAAACCCGGGAGGCTGATGCATATAGATAGTCTCGGAAAGCTGTACAAGTAGAAAAGCGTTCTTGACATTTAGCTAGTGGACAGGCCAGTGTCTAGACACCGCTAAAATAAGAACCATACGGATGGATGCCAGTTTAACAACCGGACTAAAAGTCTCACCACAATAAATGCCAACCTGTTGGCTTTGACCGTTAGCAATGAGTCGAGCCTTATACCTGCTCAAATTACCATCTGCATTATACATGTGCTTAAATAGCAACATGGAGCGAACTATGTTTGTATCCGATGGGCGAGGCACAAGTATCCAAGTATTGTTGTTAATTAAATCATTATATTCGTCAGTCATAGCTTGTTTCCAGTTAGGGTCGTGAAGAGCTTTAGAGTAAGTGTGGGGAATGGGAGATATGTTGGTTGTGTGAAGGTTGAGTCGCTGAACCGGCTTGGTGGTACCAGTGCGGGTTGTAGTGACCCGAACTTTCCCATGATTATATATTAAATAAAAACTATATTTACATGATTAAATGTTTCCAACATGTTAAGCAATCAAACTTGTTAAGACTTGATTATTTGAAATGAGTTTCATGTTGACAATTGACCACCCAAGTTGACCGGCGATTCACGAACGTTAAAAACTTGTAAAAACTACATGATGATATATATATACGTGGATATATATATATGGTTAACATGAGATTATGATAAGTAAGTATCTTACTGAGTGTATTAACAATGAGTGATATACATAAAAATGAGATTATTGAATTAAGAAACTCGAAACGATATATATAACGATTATCGTGATAACAACTTCTTACTAAATACATATGAATCATATTAAGATATTGATACACTATGTTTAACAGGATAAAATGATAATTAAGTATATCATTAAGTGTGTTAACAATGAACTACATATGTAAAAACAAGACTACTAACTTAAGGATTTCGAAACGAGACATATATGTAACGATTATCGTTGTAACGACATTTTAATGTATATATATCATATAAGATATATTCATACATCATAATATCATGATAATGTAATAATTTAACATCTCATTAGATATAATAAACAATGGGTTAACAACATTAAATGAGATCGTTAACTTAAAGGTTTCAAAACAACACTTACATGTAACGACTAACGATGACTTAACGACTCAGTTAAAATGTATATACATGTAGTGTTTTAATATGTATTCATACACTTTTTAAAGACTTCAAGACACTTATCAAAGTACTTCTACTTAACAAAAATGCTTACAATTACATCCTCATTCATTTTCATCAACAATTCTACTCGTATGCACTCGTATTTGTACTCGTACAATACACAGCTTCTAAATGTATTTACTATTGGTATATACACTCCAATGATCAGCTCTTAGCAGCCCTTGTGAGTCACCTAACCATGTGGGAACCATCATTTAACATCTAGCATGAAATATCTCACAAAATTACAAAAATATTATAAATCATTCATGAATTATTTACATGAAAACAAACTTACACATTCTTTATATCTAATCCATATACCAACGACCAAAAACACCTACAAACACTTTCATTCTTCAATTTTCTTCATATAATTTATCTCTCTCAAGTTCTATCTTCAAGTTCTAAGTGTTCTTCATAAATTCTATAAGTTCTAGTTTCATAAAATCAAGAACACTTTCAAGTTTGCAAGATTACTTCCAAGCTTTCTAATCCATTCCAAGTAATCATCCAAGATCAAGAAACCTTTGTTATTTACAGTAGGTTATCTTTCTAATACAAGGTAATACTCATATTCAAACTTTGATTCAATTTCTATAACTATAACAATCTTATTTCGAGTGAAAAATCTTACTTGAACTTGTTTTCGTGTCATGATTCTACTTCAAGAACTTTCAAGCCATCCAAGGATCCTTTGAAGCTAGATCTATTTTTCTCATTTCCAGTAGGTTTATCCACAAAACTTGAGGTAGTAATAATGTTCATAACATCATTCGATTCATATATATAAAACAATCTTATTCGAAGGTATAAACTTGTAATCACTAGAACATAGTTTAGTTAATTCTAAACTTGTTCGCAAACAAAAGTTAATCCTTCTAACTTGACTTTCAAAATCAAATAGACACATGTTCTATATCTATATGATATTCTAACTTAATGATTTAAAACCTGAAAACACGAAGAACACCGTAAAACCGGACATACATCGTCGTAATAACACCGCGGGCTGTTTTGGGTTAGTTAATTAAAAACTATGATAAACTTTGATTTAAAAGTTGTTATTCTGGGAAAATGATTTTTCTTATCAACATGAAACTATATCCAAAAATCATGGTTAAACTCAAAGTGGAAGTATGTTTTTCAAAATGGTCATCAAGACGTCGTTCTTTTGACTGAAATGACTACCTCATATAATTTTGACTTGTAACCTATATTTCCGATTATAAACTTACTTTTTCTATTTAGATTCATAAACTTAAGTTCAATATGAAAACATAGCAACTTGAATCACTCAAAACAGATTTAAAATGAAGAAGTTATGGGTAAAACAAGATTGGATAATTTTGCTTGTTATAGCTACGTGAAAATTGGTAACAAATCTATATTAATCATATCCTAGCTAACTTATATGGTATTATACATGTATTCTAATATATTATGTAATCTTGAGATACCATAGACACGTATACAATGTTTTGACATATCATATCGACCCATGTATATATATTATTTGGAACAACCAACCATAGACACTCTATATGCAGTAATGTTTGAGTTAGCTATACAGGATTGAGGTTGATTCTAAAAATATGTATACTTTGAGTTGTGATCTAGCCTGAGACGTATATACACTGGGTCGTGGATTGATTCAAGATAATATATATCGATTTATTTCTGTACACCTAACTGTGGACAACTAGTTGTAGGTTACTAACGAGGACAGCTGACTTAATAAACTTAAATCAATTTAAAACGCAATAAAAATGTTGTAAATATATTTCGATCATACTTTGATGTATATGTATATATTGTTATAGGTTCGTGAATCGACCAGTGGCCAAGTCTTATTTTCTGACGAAGGAAAAATCTGTGAAAGTGAGTTATAGTCCCACTTTTAAATCTAATATTTTTGGGATGAGAATACATGCAGTTTCAAGTACTTGAAATTACATTCTATGTTGGATTATGAATACCGAATATCACCCTTTTAGCTCGGTAGCCTAAGAATTAGGGAACAGACACCCTAATTGGCGCGAATCCTAAAGGTAGATCTACGGGCACTAACTCCCCCCATACTGGAAAATGGTATGCTTTAGTACTTCGAGTTATTAATACAGATGGATTTCTGTTTTGGGATATTCTATATGCATTTTGTTAATATCGGTTACCAGGTGTTCAACATATGAATGGTTTTTATGCAATTCGCATGTTATTGAAAAATGAAAATGGAAATCTTGTGGTCTATTATTACGATTTAATAAATATATAGGTTAAACCTATAACTCACCAACATTTTTTGTTGATGTTTAAAGCATGTTTATTCTCAGGTGATTATTAAGAGCTTCCGCTGTTGCATGCTAAAATATGGACAAGATTCGGTGTCAGCATGCTTGTATAATATTGTTTAAAACTGCATTCGAGATTTACTTTGTTGTAACATATTAATATTGTAAACCAATATGTATTAGTAGTGTGTAAGTGTGATATTTTTAGATTATCATTTCTTGATAATCTAGGTAGTGTCCTTTTAATCTTGTCGATAAAATAAAGGTTATGGTTTATTTTTAAAAAAACGAATGCAGTCTTTGAAAAATGTCTCATATAGAGGTCAAAACCTCGCAAAGAGATCAATTAATATGAAACGTTTATAATCGATATGAACGGGACATTTCAGTTGGTATCCGAGCGTTGGTCTTAGAGAACCAGAAGTTTGCATTAGTGTGTCTTACCGAGTTTGTTAGGATGCATTAGTGAGTCTGGACTTCGACCGTGTTTTCTTTAAAAATGATTGCTTAACACTTTTTGTTGGAAACTATATATTATTAACATTGTAAATATTATGTGATATATTAATCTCTTAACATGTTTGATATTATGTGATATATGTCTACCTCTAGTACAAATCCCATCGACTCGCCTAATAATAATGAAGAGTCGAATATATTTTGGGAAGATTCACAAATTCCCGAGAAAGAACCGGAAGAGGAGGAACCGGAAGAGGAAGAACCGGAAGAGGAGGAACCGGAAGAGGAGGAACCGAAAGAAGAGGAACCGGAAGAAGAAATATTAATAACTACAGAAAAATGGTTAAAAAATAAAAGAAAATCTTCAACCAATGGTCCAAAATTAATAATGGTCAATGGTGTTTCCGCCGAGGAAGCAAAATTGTGACGATCGCTCCAAATCCATATGGACGAACACGTCATTCATCGATTTCATTGCGAGGTATTTGACCTCTATATGATACGTTTTGTAAAGATTGCATTCTTTTGAAAAGGCACACCATAAATGAATATTTAAATCAAAGGTTTTCGACATCTGATGATTTCTACTTATAGACAATCATCGTAAATAATAGTTTACAATAATACTTCCGTTGACAATGCAGTCAAAATAAGATACATGGTGATGATTTGGTAAATGCAACGTTTCCTTGAAAAATATGTCATGTAAGACTCCATGCACATAGCTTGTCCAACATATAAGCAAACAGCGGAAGACTTCTAGGAAACCTGAGAATAAACATGCTAACAAGTGTCAACACAAAGGTTGGTGAGTTCATAGTTTTATTGTTTCATATAATCTGTATATAAAGGTGGATCACAAGTTTTCAGTTGTTTCATCCAGAAACGTTTATCAAAATATTCTACGAAATTGAGCACCCTGGTAACTAAACTTAACGTATAAATAATTTGTACTCTTTGTATAATCATCTTAATAATACCCGCAAACCAACGTGTACGCTTCTCAAATAGCATACGTCCGTTAAAAGGCTAGTGCTCTAGCTCGGACGGGGATATCAAGCCCTATGGATCCATATACTACTACTCGCGCCCACCAGTTCTTATAACTGGCAGTTACTAGTTACCAAAGCTAAGGGATTTTCGGTTCAAACTCGGTGTAGAATTTAGTATGTACTTGTATCCATTGCGTTTAAAATAAAGTGCATGTATTCTCAGCCCAAAAATATAGATTGCAAAAGCAATTAAAAAGGGAGCAAATAAAACTCACGCATATAAATATTGTAAATCAGTTAATAAAGCATTTGCATGTATTCTCAGCCCAAAAATGTAGAGAGTAAAAGGGATCATATGAAACTCACCTTAGCAGCACATAAAGTTGTTCATCGTAATGTGACTGAAACTCGAATTATCAAATAATCGTAGATCTCAACATATCAATATTGAGATTCAATATTGTAGGAAAGTACGTAGACACAACGGAGATGATAAACACTAGATTTGACTCACAAGCATACCCCCGATCCATACCCATAACCACCAAAGCAATAACCCATAATTTCCTTAGCCCTATCCTACTTGGTAACCAGTTTTGAAAACATTTGGGCAGAATCTCGTCGTAGTATTTTATGTATAATACTAAAAATAATAATACTCATGAGATTAATAATAATAATAATAATAATAATAATAATATATCTATATTTATGTGCGTATGAAGATAAATGAATCAGAAAACTGGTATGCTCGCTTTATATACAACTTTTGCTGTCCTAAGTCACCATCACCTTTTTATGTCGACAAACATTATGCGTTTCGCGTAGATAGGTACGCGATCCGCGTATGGTGTCTTCTTGAAAGTTGTAGATTTTTGAGTTACGGTCGTCTGGACACTAGAATCACCCTTTTTCGAGTCAGTATGAATTAGTTATGATTTTTCTCGTGCAAGTGCGCAGGTTTAGTGATTTCTATCATTTTAACTTGCAATCTTGAGATGAAATGTTGTAGTCTTTTTGTGCTCATTAGAAATCTTTATTTTATTTTTATTTTTATTTTCATATCACTGAAAATCCATAAAAACACTTTATAATCAAATTCTATTATATCGAAAAACGTGTTCGCACGTTTGAAACAAAATCAATTGAATATTATGCAGTTTAGTTCTCCATTAACTTTTCTCTAACTTTTATTATCTAATACTTTACCATTTTCCAGATACCGTTAAAAATGAACGATTTCTCGAATCAACGTGGACCTCACAATAGAGACTCGTAATAATATTATAATTCTTAAGGGACTCAGTAAATATCTTTTTAATTCAATCGTTTGGCATAATCTTTTAACTCCGTATTTAAATATATCAATCAGATAATCAAACCAATAAGTTTAATGCACAGTATCATATACATAACACTTTGTTACGTTTTCAAGTTATAGTATATGTATCTATTTACATATAATTGTTCGCGAATCGTCGAGAACAACCGAAAGGTATTTGAATAGTTCAAAAATTTTGAGATTCAGTTTTACAGACTTTGCTCATCGTGTCGGAAATGTTAATCATGCAAAGATTAAGTTTAAATTTAGTCAGAAATTTCCGGGTCATCACAGTACCTACCCGTTAAAGAAATTTCGTCCCGAAATTTGAGTGAGGTCGTCATGACTAACAATAAAAATGTTTTCATGACATATACATGTTGATAAATAGAGTTTTATCACCATTGAATAATATGGATAAAACAATCCGATTATTCGAAGCGTATGAGAGAAGTTATCGTAATCAAGTAAAATGGAGAATAGAGATGCGTCTTATCTCTTGATGTAGTAACGATTGATTTTCGAATTTTAAGGAATAGAAAATCTTCATAATTTAAATAAGATTTGATTTTTCAGAATTTGCGAAAATTAGGATTTTCTTTGATTAAATGCGTAATCTGCCTCTATTGCTGCGTCCGATATTTTGCTATAAATTGACCTCTTCCGTTTCATTATTTTCACTACTCCTACATCTTCTTCCTCATTTCATACTTTCAAAAGATTGTGAAATGCTTCATCCAGTTCTGATTCTTGATATACTCCTAACTTTCATATCTGTCATTCTTCTTTTTCATCTACCACCAGAGGAAATTACTTTCTTCTACCATTACCTTGGGGTTATAGTGTTTTTCATTCTCCCGTGTCTTTATATTGCTATACGCATTGATATAAACGGTTTGTAATATATGTGTTGTTGTCAGGATTTATATTTTCCCTTATATTTAGGAGCTCCATGCTTTCGTTTTTCCTTCCCGACTTCAAGTCAAGCGAATAATGGTCCAGAATTCGTAGCTATGAAGTTTCGAATGATCATAACTAATGTTTTAAGAAATTGTAATAACACGATCTTGATTGGTTAAATTACCAGAAGTTACGGGAAAAGATAGAACTATCAAGAATATATGTTCTTGATTTGTTTGGAGATTAGGTAAAATGCAAGAGTCGTGTAACATGACACATGATGACATTATAGTCTGTGAATCATCATGTTCCATTAGAAACTCAGCATGACTTACTGTAATATAATCACGTTGATCAAGTGTCATTATATTATACTAACTCATGCTTCAATTCCCAACATTACTTCAAAACATTTATATTTTAAACTTGAAAATTTCAGAATTTAGAAACTAAAATAGTTTCTTTTATAGTGTAACACAGATATCGTAAGGAGAAAATTGATTTCTGATAAGAATGATTATGGAATTATCTCCAGAAATATGGAGGATATTTATAGTGAAAGATACGATGATATCTTAGAATTTTTAATATCAGAGGATGATGAAGAATATTGTCCGCAAGGGTTTAGATTCGGAAGCAAGGTATTCGTTAATGGCTTCAGCAAATGCTGAATCATTTGTATTCTTTGAAGGCAGGTTTAGTCTTTGTGATTTGTCTACAGCCTCCTTCATGGTTTTCTCAATCCGTTTTCCAGTTCCAAACCTTCTATTTTTCTCAGCTTTACCACCATACTATTCTTTATCATCAAACTTTTGACTGTTAAGGTCGTTTACAGTTTTTGCTGCTTCATCAACATTTTTCCAAAATTCGGATAACTAGTTTCGTAGTTTGGGTTTTTTTTTTTCCGGAAACTTCACATTCGAAGTATGTAAGTCCATGAGGTAGACGTTATATGTACACATATAACTGTTGGCGTAGACGTGCTGCAAGATTTCAAAATACCGATTGCTAATTCCCGATAGTTGGTATGGCAATTGCCGTTACAAGATGTGGATGAGTACATGATACGGTTTCAATGAGTATAAGGATTTTTCGAAAGGTCAAGGATTAATAAAGTTGTTGGTAAATTTACTGCTAATGTGGTGGAACATGAAAGGTTTCCCAGTAACAAGAACGTATATGTCAAGTTTATAATATAGTTAATCTGAAAAGTCGAAGTTGACTGGTTGAAAGTGTGGTAAAACTGAATACTTTGAAAAGGGATTGCAATATTATTTTTAGTAATAACAATGCTAAAGGATCTTTCACATTTTTGAAGTCAAAGTATAGCTTTGAAAGATGTAGAGATCTAAGAATGATATCACTTGTTAAATCTTGACTTGGATTCTGATCCGTCAATATCAGAATATGTAATTGAATTTGTATGGAAACGATTGTATATCGATGTGAGCATAGTTAATAAATTTTTTTTTTTTTTTGAATCAAAGTTGAAGAATGTACAATATAACATATTAATTGTGAACTTATATATTTCCCGGGATTTACCTACCCGTTAAAGATTTCACAAGTAATATTTTGTACAAAAGAATTTTCATTACAGTCTTTATGAAAATATATGTATGTATATTTCTTCAGATGTAATACGAATTTAATGAGTTAATATCATATTAAGCTCATTTGATTTTCGGCTTGACTTAGAAATGATTAATCTCTAAAACATTAAAGATTACTTAATCTTTGCGGAGTTTTTCACTAATGAAATTAACACTTCATTATTTATTCTTACTGATATTCCTCGGTGAAGGATGTTGGTGCTCGTGGAATTTTTTGTGAACCTTACAAGGCACAGATGATGTTTTCTGGAAAGTTTCGAGTATATCGAAATTAAAAATGTAAAATAAATTATGTAATTGATTAATACACTTGGTTTATTATGGAATGGAATTCATTGGGTTGAAACAGAGATTGTAGTTAACAATGGTTAAGTTGTTAAGGAAGGATGTGCATCATTAAATATTAGTAATATGAACTAACCGAGTAGTACCTACCAGTTAAGATTCACATGTAATAGCTTAGTACGAAAAGATTTATTTTGATTTCAAAATTCATATATATTAAATATACATAAAATTTCTTCAGGGGAAATGAGTTAATACTTCATCAGTTATTGTTGCTGGTATTTCTTGGTAACTACGGTGCGTATGACATTGATGCTCGTGGAACAGATTGTGAAGTTGAGGTTTGCGATGCGGATGTTGTTGGTGGTGGTAATGGTACTGTTGGTGTTGTTTTCGGTGGTACTGTTGATGCCGGTGATGCTGCTGGTGCTTGTAACCTTTGCACCATATTTTCCAAAGCCACTACCCGAGCGCGAAGCTCGTTGACTTCTTCTACTACACCAGGATGATTGGCGGTTCGGACGAGCGGATGAATAAGATCCAGAATTTGAGAGAGTATATGATCATGATGAGATATTCTGGAGATGAGAAAGAAAATGGTATTACGAACAGGTTCGCCGGTAAGTGCTTCAGGTTCTTCGCCAAGAGGGCAATGTGGTGGATGGAAGGGATCGCCTTCTTCTTGTCTCCAATAATTAAGTAGGCTACGAACCCATCCCCAATTCATCCAGAATAGATGATGGCTAATTGGTTGATCCATTCCGGTTACACTGTCTTCGGAATTCAGGTGAATATCCATATCGGAATAGCTGTCGGAGTTTAAGGAATTTGAACTAGATATGGGATCCATCTTGTATAATTAGGGAGATGATTTTTGATATGAATTAGATTATAGAATTTAGTTTGGTATTCTTCTATACATAATTTACATATATATATATAATACCAAATTCCATAAATCACGGAGAAAGTTTCAAAAGATATCAGGAAAAGTTTACATTAATAGATACGCTAAAATATGAATTTTGTCTATACACTATTCATGCAATCAATGCAGTAAAACGTGTCTAGACTAGGAATGATAAGTAGGTAATTTCTGACAAGAAATGATAAGCAAAACTTTTGACATGCAGACACGGTCGAAGTCCAGACTTACTAATGCATCTTAACAACTATCAGTTAGACACACTCATGCAAGACCTGGTTCGCTAGGACCAACGCTCTGATACCAACTGTGACGATCGCTCCAAATCCATATGGACGAACACGTCATTCATCGATTTCATTGCGAGGTATTTGACCTCTATATGATACGTTTTGTAAAGATTGCATTCTTTTGAAAAGGCACACCATAAATGAATATTTAAATCAAAGGTTTTCGACATCTGATGATTTCTACTTATAGACAATCATCGTAAATAATAGTTTACAATAATACTTCCGTTGACAATGCAGTCAAAATAAGATACATGGTGATGATTTGGTAAATGCAACGTTTCCTTGAAAAATATGTCATGTAAGACTCCATGCACATAGCTTGTCCAACATATAAGCAAACAGCGGAAGACTTCTAGGAAACCTGAGAATAAACATGCTAACAAGTGTCAACACAAAGGTTGGTGAGTTCATAGTTTTATTGTTTCATATAATCTGTATATAAAGGACAAGTTTTCAGTTGTTTCATCCAGAAACGTTTATCAAAATATTCTACGAAATTGAGCACCCTGGTAACTAAACTTAACGTATATATAATTTGTACTCTTTGTATAATCATCTTAATAATACCCGCAAACCAACGTGTACGCTTCTCAAATAGCATACGTCCGTTAAAAGGCTAGTGCTCTAGCTCGGACGGGGATATCAAGCCCTATGGATCCATATACTACTACTCGCGCCCACCAGTTCTTATAACTGGCAGTTACTAGTTACCAAAGCTAAGGGATTTTCGGTTCAAACTCGGTGTAGAATTTAGTATGTACTTATATCCATTGCGTTTAAAATAAAGTGCATGTATTCTCAGCCCAAAAATATAGATTGCAAAAGCAATTAAAAAGGGAGCAAATAAAACTCACGCATATAAATATTGTAAATCAGTTAATAAAGCATTTGCATGTATTCTCAGCCCAAAAATGTAGAGAGTAAAAGGGATCATATGAAACTCACCTTAGCAGCACATAAAGTTTATCATCGTAATGTGACTGAAACTCGAATTATCAAATAATCGTAGATCTCAACATATCAATATTGAGATTCAATATTGTAGGAAAGTACGTAGACACAACGGAGATGATAAACACTAGATTTGACTCACAAGCATACCCCCGATCCATACCCATAACCACCAAAGCAATAACCCATAATTTCCTTAGCCCTATCCTACTCGGTAACCAGTTTTGAAAACATTTGGGCAGAATCTCGTCGTAGTATTTTATGTATAATACTAAAAATAATAATACTCATGAGATTAATAATAATAATAATAATAATAATAATAATAATAATAATAATAATAATAATAATAATAATAATAATAATATATCTATATTTATGTGCGTATGAAGATAAATGAATCAGAAAACTGGTATGCTCGCTTTATATACAACTTTTGCTGTCCTAAGTCACCATCACCTTTTTATGTCGACAAACATTATGCGTTTCGCGTAGATAGGTACGCGATCCGCATATGGTGTCTTCTTGAAAGTTGTAGATTTTTGAGTTACGGTCGTCTGGACACTAGAATCACCCTTTTTCGAGTCAGTATGAATTAGTTATGATTTTTCTCGTGCAAGTGCGCAGGTTTAGTGATTTCTATCATTTTAACTTGCAATCTTGAGATGAAATGTTGTAGTCTTTTTGTGCTCATTAGAAATCTTTATTTTATTTTTATTTTTATTTTCATATCACTGAAAATCCATAAAAACACTTTATAATCAAATTCTATTATATCGAAAAACGTGTTCGCACGTTTGAAACAAAATCAATTGAATATTATGCAGTTTAGTTCTCCATTAACTTTTCTCTAACTTTTATTATCTAATACTTTACCATTTTCCAGATACCGTTAAAAATGAACGATTTCTCGAATCAACGTAGACCTCACAATAGAGACTCGTAATAATATTATAATTCTTAAGGGACTCAGTAAATATCTTTTTAATTCAATCGTTTGGCATAATCTTTTAACTCCGTATTTAAATATATCAATCAGATAATCAAACCAATAAGTTTAATGCACAGTATCATATACATAACACTTTGTTACGTTTTCAAGTTATAGTATATGTATCTATTTACATATAATTGTTCGCGAATCGTCGAGAACAACCGAAAGGTATTTGAATAGTTCAAAAATTTTGAGATTCAGTTTTACAGACTTTGCTCATCGTGTCGGAAATGTTAATCATGCAAAGATTAAGTTTAAATTTAGTCAGAAATTTCCGGGTCATCACAAAAATATTGGGAAGATTACCAATTTTCCGATGAATCGGATCCCGATGAGGATTCCGATGATGTTATAGAAATTACCTCGACCCAATTTGAAAAAGTAAAAGAAAATAATAAGGGAAAAGGTATAAAAATAGAGAAACCTGATTCCAACCCCGATGAACTTTATATGTATCGGCAACATCCGTATTTCCTAAATTGTAATAATAACCCGGGAATCTCTAAACCACCAGGTTTTTCTAAACCATTGTGGAAAACGACGACTCGTATTAGAGGAACACCATATATCCCTAGAAAATTAGGAAAACGAACCAAGTCCGAAGAAGAAGAAACCAGTGATTCAGATTAGAGGGTTGTAATCATGTTGTGTAATATATGTATTGTAATGTGCTTGTACTTTTATGTTCTATGTAAAAATTGCTTGTATTGTTTGTTAATTATCTTTTACGAATCTAATCCTTGTCTATTTTACAGTATAAAAACACAAAATGGACGTTAAGGGTAGACAACCGAATATTTTAGAAGACCTACCAGAGGATATGATTGATGAAATCTTATATAGAGTCGGTCAGAATTCATCAGCACAATTAGTTATGGCGAAATTAACTTGTCAAACATTTGAAAGACTTTCTAGAAATGCCTTAGTTTATAAAAGGCTTTCCTTTGATAGGTGGGGTATATCACATTGGGGAGACTTTAAGTTACGCCGTGTTTTCTTTAAGGCATTGAATGCGGGGAACCCAAATGCAATTTTACGCTACGGGTTAAGAACTTATTTTGACTCAACATATCCCAACATAGGATTTCGTGAGTTAGAAAGAGCTTCTAACATGCAATATAAAGAAGCATGTTATACTTACGGGTTAGTATGTTCGCTTCTCACCAAAGTGAGAAAAAGAACATCGGATTACAACTTTTAAATAAAACCTTCCCACAAGTGACAGATTTAGTAGTTGGGGTGAGAAACAAGGTTTTTAGATTATTACGGGGCTGTTGGACATTACAAAACCCTCATCCCTTTGACGACGTTACAACATGCTGTCTTGTCAACGGTCACAACGGTTATGTTCCACTAGACCAAGGATGGGAAGTAGTCTTAGTAAAACCAGAATGCATGACTTGTTTCTGGACTTATGAATTACGTGTCTTTATTGCCTTTGCTGAACGACTTGCGTATTACCTAGAACTATCTTCAAAACTGTCTTGTATCCAGGTTATTGTGTACTATATTTCATGTTATATGTAAATAGCGAAATTGTAAGTTTGAAAAATATTTGAATGTGAAATATTATCATAATCAGTTTTTCATATGGAATTGTAGTAGTTGAATTGTATATTAGCTACTAAGTATGAACTTAACGGGTAGGTATTACCCAAATTATATATTATAAAACGTTAATACGAAGAAAAAGCTTTTATAAATGAGTTCATATCATGCTACGAAATACTATTGACTACTCTTAATATTCTGTATGAATAACTTGATTCATTGACTATTTGAAGGAAATGGCACCGACTACTCAACACACCATGAATATGAGCGAAGAGGAATTCTGTACCTTTCTTGTTTCAAACATAGCCGCAGTACAGGCTGCACTACATACCAACAATAACTCTGAATCTAGAAATGCAGCTAACGGCGCAAGAAATCGTGTAGGATGCTCCTACAAAGAATTCACTGCCTGCAAACCTTTGGAATTTGATGGACCGAAGGACCGATCGGATTGAAACGGTGGACCGAAAAGGTCGAATCGGTGTTTGCCCTAAGTAAGTGTACTGAAGAGTACAAGGTTAAATACGCTACGCATACCTTCACAGGTACTGCGTTAACGTGGTGGAACACCTATCTTGAACAGGTAGGACAAAATGCTGCTTACGCACTACCGTGGTCAGCATTCAAGCAATTGATGAACGAGCAGTACCGTCCTAGAAACGAAGTCAATAAGCTCAAGGTAGAGCTTAGAGAGTTACGAACACAAGGGTTCGACATTACCACATATGAACGAAGATTCACAGAGTTGTGCCTATTGTGTCCGGGAGCGTTCGAAGATGAAGAAGAGAAGATCGACGCGTTTGTAAAAGGGTTACCAGAAAGGATTCAAGAAGATGTGAGTTCACACGAGCTCGCTTCCATACGAAAGGCAAGTGGAATGGCTCATAAACTCATAAATCAGATTGAGGGAATAATTAAAGAGCAGGCGGCCGAAGAAGCCAACACGAAACAACTCAAGAGGAAGTGGGAGGAAAACAGTGACAAGAGTCACCAGTACAACAACAACAACAACAATTACAACCACAATCGCAACAACTATCCCAACAACCGAAACAACAATCGCAACAATAACCGCAATCCTAACAATAACTACAACAAACGCCCCAACAACAACAACAACCACAACAACAACCATCCCAACAATAATAACAAAAAGCAAAAACCATGTCAGAGGTGTGAAGGATACCATCCGACTGGGTTCTGCATGACAACGTGTACTAAGTATAATAGAGGTGGTCATAGCGCGATGAAGTGTGAAATTTACGGACAGGTGATTAACAAGAATAATGCAACAAGTAATGTCGGGACAAGTAATGCCGCCTTTATTTGTTATGGATGTGGAAAACCGGGCCACGTCAAGAGTAAATGCCCAAACTTGGGAAATACAAATGGGCAAAGCCGTGGAAGAGTCTTCAACATTAATTCGGTAGAAGCGCAGGAAGACCCGGAGCTTGTTACGGGTACGTTTCTTATTGACGATAAATCTGCTTATGTTTTATTTGATTCGGGTGCGGATAGAAGCTATATGAGTAGAGATTTTTGTGCTAAATTAAGTTGCCCATTGACGCCTTTGGATAATAAATTTTTACTCGAATTAGCAAACGGTAAATTAATTTCAGCAGATAATATATGTCGGGATAGAGAAATTAAACTGGGTGATGAAACGTTTAAGATTGATTTAATACCAGTCGAGTTAGGGAGTTTTGATGTAATAATTGGCATGGATTGGTTGAAAAAGGTGAGAGCAGAGGTTGTTTGTTACAAAAATGCGATTCGTATTATGCGCGAAAAAGGAAAACCTTTAATGGTGTTCGGAGAAAAGAATAACACGAAGTTAAATCTTATTAGTAGTTTGAAGGTGCAATAACTAATAAGAAAAGGTTGTTACGTCATTCTAGCACACATCGAGGAAGTTAAACCTGAAGAAAAGAACATCAGTGATGTTCCCTTCGCAAAAGAATTTCCCGATGTATTTCCGAAAGAATTACCGGGATTACCCCCACATCGATCCGTTGAATTTCAAATAGACCCTGTACCAAGAGCTGCACCAATAGCTCGTGCTCCATACAGACTCGCACCGAGCGAAATGAAAGAATTACAAAGTCAGTTACAGGAACTTTTGGAGCGTGGTTTCATTCGACCAAGTACATCACAATGGGGAGCTCCTGTTCTGTTTGTCAAGAAGAAAGATGGTACATTCAGGTTGTGTATCGACTACTGAGAGTTGAACAAACTTACCATCAAGAACCGTTACCCATTACCAAGAATCGACGACTTATTTGATTAGCTGCAAGGCTCGTCAGTTTATTCGAAGATTGATTTACGTTCCGGGTATCATCAAATGCGGGTGAAGGAGGATGATATTCCGAAGACTGCTTTTAGGACGCGTTACGGTCATTACGAGTTTATGGTTATGCCGTTTGGATTGACTAACGCACCAGCTGTGTTCATGGACCTTAAGAACCGAGTGTGTGGGCTATATCTTGACAAGTTTGTCATTGTTTTCATCGATGACATACTTATTTACTCGAAGAATGATCAAGAGCACGAAGCACAATTGAGAAAAGTGCTAGAGTTGTTGAGAAAAGAAAAACTGTAAGCTAAGTTTTCAAAGTGTGCATTTTGGTTGGAAGAAGTTCAATTCCTCGGTCACATAGTGAACAAAGAAGGTATTCAGGTGGATCCAGCAAAGATTGAAACTGTTGAAAAGTGGGAAACTCCGAAAACTCCAAAGCATATATGCCAATTTTTAGGACTGGCCGGTTACTACAGAAGGTTCATCCAAGATTTTTCCAAAATAGCAAAACTCTTGACTGCATTAACGCATAAAGGGAAGAAATTTGAATGGAAGGATAAGCAGGAGAAAGCGTTTCAATTGTTGAAGAAAAAGTTAACTACGGCACCTATATTGTCATTGCCTGAAGGGAATGATGATTTTGTGATATATTGTGACGCCTCAAAGCAAGGCCTTGGCTGTGTATTAATGCAACGAGCGAATGTAATTGCTTATGCATCCAGACAATTGAAGATTCACGAGCAAAATTATACGACTCACGATGGAATTAGGCGCTGTTGTTTTTGCATTAAAGACTTGGAGACACTACTTATATGGGGTCAAAAGTATTATATATACCGACCAAAAAAGTCTCCAACATATATTTAATCAGAAACAACTGAACATGAGACAGCGTAGGTGGATTGAACTGTTGAATGATTACGATTTTGAGATTCGTTACCACCCGAGGAAGGCAAATGTGGTAGCTGACGCTTTGAGTAGAAAGGACAGAGAACCTATACGGGTAAAAGCTATGAATATAATTATTCGTACTAACCTTACTACTCAAATAAAGGAGGCACAACAGGGAGTTGTAAAAGAAGGAAATTTAAAGAAAGAAATACCCAAAGGATCAGAGAAACATCTTAATATTCGGGAAGACGGAACCCGGTATAGGGCTGAAAGAATTTGGGTACCAAAGTTTGGAGATGTAAGAGAAAAGGTACTTAAGGAAGCACATAAAACCAGATATTCAATACATCCCGGAGCGGGGAAGATGTACAAAGATCTCAAGAAACACTTTTGGTGGCCGGGTATGAAGGCCGATATTGCTAGATACGTAGGAGAATGTTTGACGTGTTCTAAGGTCAAAGCTGAACATCAGAAACCATCAGGTCTACTTCAACAACCCGAAATCCCAGAATGGAAATGGGAAAACATTACCATGGATTTCATTACTAAATTTTCAAGGACTGCAATTGGTTATGATACTATTTGGGTAATAATCGATCGTCTCACCAAGTCAGCACACTTTCTGCCAATGAAAGAAGATGATAAAATGGAGAAGTTAGCATGACTATACTTGAAGGAAGTTGTCTCCAGACATGGAATACCAGTCTCTATTATCTCTGATAGGGATGGCAGATTTGTTTCAAGGTTTTGGCAGACATTACAGCAAGCATTGGGAACTCGTCTAGACATGAGTACTGCCTATCATCCACAAACTGATGGGCAGAGCGAAAGGACGATACAAACACTGGAAGACATGCTACGAGCATGTGTTATTGATTTTGGAAACAGTTGGGATCGACATCTACCATTAGCAGAGTTTTCCTACAACAACATTTACCATTCGAGTATTGAGATGGCACCGTTTAAAGCACTTTATGGTAGAAAGTGCAGGTCTCCGATTTGTTGGAATGAAGTGGGGGATAGACAGATTACGGGTCTGGAGATAATACAAGAAACTACCTAGAAGATCATCCAAATTCAACAACGGTTGAAAACCGCCCAAAGTCGACAAAAGAGCTACGCTGACATTAAAAGAAAAGATATAGAATTTGAAATTGGAGAGATGGTCATGCTTAAAGTTGCACCTTGGAAAGGCGTTGTTTGATTTGGTAAACGAGGGAAATTAAATCCAAGGTATATTGGACCATTCAAGATTATTGATCGTGTCAGACCAGTAGCTTACCGACTTGAGTTACCTCAACAACTCGCGGCTGTACATAACACTTTCCACGTCTCGAATTTGAAGAAATGTTTTGCTAAATAAGATCTCACTATTCCGTTAGACGAAATCCAAATCAACGAAAAACTTCAATTCATCGAAGAACCCGTCGAAATAATGGATCGTGAGGTTAAAGGACTTAAGCAATATAAGATACCAATTGTTAAGGTTCAATGGAATGCTCGTAGAGGACCCGAGTTCACCTAGAAGCAGGAAGATCAAATGAAGAAGAAATACCCGCACCTATTTCCAGAAGATTCGTCAACAACTTCAACAGCTTAAAATTTCGGGACGAAATTTATTTAACGGGTAGGTACTGTAGTGACCCGAACTTTCCCATGATTATATATTAAATGAAACTATATTTACATGATTAAATGTTTCCAACATGTTAAGCAATCAAATTTGTTAAGACTTGATTATTTGAAATGAGTTTCATGTAGACAATTGACCACCCAAGTTGACCGGCGATTCATGAACGTTAAAAACTTGTAAAAACTACATGATGATATATATATATATGTGGATATATATATATATATATATATATATATATATATATATATATATATATATATATATATATATATATATATATATATATATATATATATATATATATGGTTAACATGATATTATGATAAGTAAGTATCTTACTAAGTGTATTAACAATGAGTGATATACATAAAAATGAGATTATTGAATTAAGAAACTCGAAACGATATATATAACGATTATCGTTATAACAACGTCTTACTAAATACATATGAATCATATTAAGATATTGATACACTATGTTTAACATGATAAAATGATAATTAAGTATATCATTAAGTGTGTTAACAATAAACTACATATGTAAAAACAAGACTACTAACTTAAGGATTTCGAAACGAGACATATATGTAACGATTATCGTTGTAACGACATTTTAATGTATATATATCATATTAAGATATATTCATACATCATAATATCATGATAATGTAATAATTTAACATCTCATTAGATATAATAAACAATGGGTTAACAACATTAAATGAGATCGTTAACTTAAAGGTTTCAAAACAACACTTACATGTAACGACTAACGATGACTTAACGACTCAGTTAAAATGTATATACATGTAGTGTTTTAATATGTATTCATACACTTTTGAAAGACTTCAAGACACTTATCAAAGTACTTCTACTTAACAAAAATGCTTACAATTACATCCTCATTCATTTTCATCAATAATTATACTCGTATGCACTCGTATTTGTACTCGTACAATACACAGCTTCTAAATGTATTTATTATTGGTATATACACTCCAATGATCAGCTCTTAGCAGCCCTTGTGAGTCACCTAACCATGTGAGAACCATCATTTAACATCTAGCATGAAATATCTCACAAAATTACAAAAATATTATAAATCATTCATGAATTATTTACATGAAAACAAACTTACACATCCTTTATATCTAATCCATATACCAACGACCAAAAACACCTACAAACACTTTAATTCTTCAATTTTATTCATCTAATTGATCTCTCTCAAGTTCTATCTTCAAGTTCTAAGTGTTCTTCATAAATTCTATAAGTTCTAGTTTCTTAAAATCAAGAACACTTTCAAGTTTGCAAGATTACTTCCAAGCTTTCTAATCCATTTCAAGTAATCATCCAAGATCAAGAAACTTTTGTTATTTACAGTAGGTTATCTTTCTAATACAAGGTAATACTCATATTCAAACTTTGATTCAATTTCTATAACTATAACAATCTTATTTCGAGTGGAAATCTTACTTGAACTTGTTTTCGTGTCATGATTCTACTTCAAGAACTTTCAAGCCATCCAAGGATCCTTTGAAGCTAGATCTTTCTTTCTCATTTTTAGTAGATTTATCCACAAAACTTGAGGTAGTAATGATGTTCATAACATCATTCGATTCATATATATAAAACAATCTTATTCGAAGGTTTAAACTTGTAATCACTAGAACATAGTTTAGTTAATTCTAAACTTGTTCGCAAATAAAAGTTAATCCTTCTAACTTGATTTTTAAAATCAAATAGACACATGTTCTATATCTATATGATACGCTAAATTAATGATTTAAAACCTGGAAACACGAAGAACACCGTAAAACCGGACATACGCATTCGTAATAACACCGCGGGCTGTTTTGGATTAGTTAATTAAAAACTATGATAAACTTTGATTTAAAAGTTGTTCTTCTGGGAAAATGATTTTTCTTATGAACATGAAACTATATCCAAAAATCATGTTTAAACTCAAAGTGGAAGTATGTTTTTCAAATGGTCATCAAGACGTCGTTCTTTCGACTGAAATGACTACCTCATATAATTCTGACTTGTAACCTATATTTCCGACTATAAACTTATACTTTTTCTGTTTAGATTCATAAACTTAAGTTCAATATGAAAACATAGCAACTTGAATCACTCAAAACGGATTTAAAATGAAGAAGTTATGGGTAACACAAGATTGGATAATTTTGCTTGTTGTAGCTACGTGAAAATTGGTAACAAATCTATATTAATCATATCCTAGCTAACTTATATGGTATTATACATGTATTCTAATATATTATGTAATCTTGGGATACCATAGACACGTATACAATGTTTTGACATATCATATCGACCCATGTATATATATTATTTGGAACAACCATAGACACTCTATATGCAGTAATGTTTGAGTTAGCTATACAGGGTTGAGGTTGATTCCAAAAATATGTATACTTTGAGTTATGATCTAGCCTGAGACGTGTATACACTGGGTCGTGGATTGATTCAAGATAATATATATCGATTTATTTCTGTACATCTAACTGTGGACAACTAGTTGTAGGTTACTAACGAGGACAGCTGACTTAATAAACTTAAATCATTTTAAAACGTAATAAAAATGTTGTAAATATATTTCGATCATACTTTGATTTATATGTACATATTGTTATAGGTTCGTGAATCGACCAGTGGCCAAGTCTTATTTTCCGACGAAGAAAAAATCTGTGAAAGTGAGTTATAGTCCCACTTTTAAATCTAATATTTTTGGGATGAGAATACATGCAGTTTTATAAAGGTTTTACAAAATAGACACAAGTACTTGAAATTACATTATATGTTGGATTATGTATACCGAATATCACCCTTTTAGCTTGGTAGCCTAAGAATTAGGGAACAGACACCCTAATTGACGCGAATCCTAAAGGTAGATCTACGGGGCACTAACTCCCCCCATACTGGAAAATGGTATGCTTTAGTACTTCGAGTTATTAATACAGATGAATTTCTATTTTGGGGATATTCTATATGCATTTTGTTAATGTCGGTTACCAGGTGTTCAACATATGAATGGTTTTTATGCAGTTCGCATGTTATTGAAAAATGGAAATGGAAATCTTGTGGTCTATTATTACGATTTAATAAATATATAGGTTAAACCTATAACTCACCAACATTTTTTGTTGACGTTTAAAGCATGTTTATTCTCAGGTGATTATTAAGAGCTTCCGCTGTTGCATGCTAAAATATGGACAAGATTCGGTGTCAGCATGCTTGTATAATATTGTTTAAAACTGCATTCGAGATTTACTTTGTTGTAACATATTAATATTGTAAACCAATATGTATTGGTAGTGTGTAAGTGTGATATTTTTAGATTATCATTTCTTGATAATCTAGGTAGTGTCCTTTTAATCTTGTCGATAAAATAAAGGTTATGGTTTGTTTTTTAAAAAACGAATGCAGTCTTTGAAAAGCGTCTCATATAGAGGTCAAAACCTCGCAAAGAGATCAATTAATATGAAACGTTTATAATCGATATGAACGGGACATTTCACGGGTGTGGGGGTGATTATGGGGTGAGTGAAGAGAGAAGTAGAGGAAGATGTAGCCTCAGTAGGAAGAGGTTGTGGCTTCGGATCAGGATGAGGTGGAAGTGCGGGGGTGCTAGCCTTAGTAGGAGGAGGTTGTGGCTCCGGTGGTAGATGAAATGTTCGGGAAAATAGATTTGGAGGAGAGTCCAGAAAGTTATAGGATGGTGTTGAGTGGGTGTCATGGAGCCGAATGGGAAGCATGTCTCATCGAAGGTGACATGTCGAGAGAGGATGATTTTGTTAGTTGTAAGATCCAGACAGTGGTAACCCCGATGATTGGAGGGGTACCCAAGAAAAATACATGGAGTGGAGCGAGGAGCAAGTTTGTGTGTGGTTGGAAGATGAGGGTAGCTGAGGCAGCCGAAGACTCGGAGAGTGACGTAGTTAGGTTTTTATTTGTAGAGACGAGAGTGTGGGATGTCATAATTGATGGCGGAAGAGAGAAGAATGTTAAGTAGGTAGGCTGTCATGTGGAGAGCTTCTGCCCAATAAGTGGGCGGGAGATGAGCTTGAAAGAGTAGGGTGAGAATTAGATTATTAAGGGTGCGAATCTGATACCATGTTAACGTACGTAATAGAATGGATTGATATTATTTTATTGAACGCCGATATATAATACAAAAGTGGTCTTATATAGGCTAAAACCCTAACAATACTAAAAGGGCTAAGCCCAATAAGAGTATTACATGGGCTAATAATAATATAATCTAACAATTAGGACAAAAACCATGAAGACTCTGTTGTGTTAACACATGCACTCGAGCTCAGTAACATTGATTTTATTTTGTGTGTCAAGTAACTCAAATTTTGGGCCCCACAACTGGCGATATTGAGACATCGGGATGTGGGGTCATTTGTGGTGAAACTCGACATTTGAAAGAGTTACTTCAAGTGTGATGATACTGACATGTACAAAGCGTGTAGTTCAATTTGCAAATGCTATGCTACTAGTTAATCAGTTGGCTGGGAAAAAAGTTTATGATTATTATGATGATATAGAGCTTGAATGATTTTATTGGGCGAAATTCATGAAATGGTAAACGGGTGAATGAATAATGTTTTTCTCGTTCATGTTATTCGTAAAAATGGATGTATTTGTACTCTACGCAGCATACCAAGTTATTCATGTTACTGTTTCGACATATTTCGTGGGCTCCCTAAGATATATTGCTAGTTGAGTTTGAACCAGTGTCGCAAAAAATGGCGAGACGTGTGTCTCAACGGTTTACTTGTGTACTGTCGCAACGGATCTAAAAATGGATAAAGAAACAACCAACGATTAAACAGCATTAAACAACGGTCAACAACGGTAAAAACGATCAACAACGATAAAAAAAAAACGGTACAAAACCCTTAAAAAATGGTCGAGACGGGGTCGAGACGAATTTTGAACAACGTTGACTTTTAATATATATTTAAACATTAAAATTATTTCAAATCAAAGGCAAATATTTTTAGGTTAAATATAGATATTTGCCTTTAGAGTTACATATTTATGTGTAATATGTTTATGTTTGAAATATATATAAAAAGTCAACGTTGGTCAACATCCATCTCGATGCCGTCTCGACCCCATCTTGACCGTTGTGACGCTCCAAGGTCCCGTCCCGACCCCGTCTCGCGTCTTTTACAACCTTGATTTGAACACGAGAAACTTGTGAATTATATTGTTGATAATATGAATTTTGCAGGTCTTCACCATTTTGACTATATTTTTTTCATACTTCAATTGATTTTAATTCAAAAGCGCGAATATCTGTAATTCGAAGTGTTCCAAATTTCACTACTTGATCAAATTTTAGGGGAGCGAGGACATCTCCTAGCCCCTTGAAAGTTCTACCCCTGAATGGATATGAAAGCGTGCAAGCAGTTCTATCAAATCTAAGATGAAATTTTTAAGGTAGTTTTATCCTCTCAATAACTGTAGATGAAGTGAAGGACATCGACCTGACTTTCCTTATTGACTTTGACTGCAGTAAGTGATTCACTCAAACCGACAACATATTGCAGTAGTTAGAGGTAGGTTATGCAACTATGGGAGATGAACGCGTGTGTCACTCACTCATGCGTTAGGAGGGAAACCAAATCGCGACGATGTTGACAGTACCATCGAAGGTTGAGAAAACCCCCCAGAGACCTTCTCAAATCGCATTGATGTTGGCAGTACAATCAAATGTTGGAAACTTTTTGCTTAGAGTGAGAATTAAGTCTAGGTTGGTAGTACCCCAAGTTGAATTGCACTCTCATACTACTCAAGTCAAACTTCGGTGGTAATAGTTCAATCCTCGTAGTTAAGATTTATATGTTCATGAATAAATTGTACTCGTATTATATATGTGAGTTTTCTTAAAATATATATATATATATATAATATATATATGTTCATGGCTCTATGTACACTATAATATTTTATAGTAATACATTGGTCTGTTGGTAAATATTTTTTCCCATTATTGAATCTAGCCTAATCGTCAGTTTATATATTATTACGACGATCTTCACACACAACTTTTTTATCCATGTATATTTTGATCTCATAAACTTACATTTATACTTCTAAATTAATCTAGGAAGTTGAACTTAAATTATTTTTCAAAATATAATTAAAGGTATAATAGATAATTAAAGTGTTCATAAATCAAAAAGTGATGTGTGAAAATCACGTACCATAACCAAAATAGAGCCATCGCATGAAACGACAAATGGTTCCACTAATTTCTGTCTTTTTCCTCCAAAATGGGGTAAGTTTTCCCTACCTTTAACCAAAACAGCGTAAGCCATGATGTCATTTCATGTTTCTTACTATAATCATACACACTCGTACCTTAATTTTAAATTCTAATTCTCTAAATACTTTATAACAAAACCGTCCGTTTTTAAGCTATAAATATTTATCTCATCTAATGTTCTCAACATCATACCTTGACAACCATCAACCAAATTTTAACAAATGTCACACTTAACCAATAACACACATTTACTAGTGTACCCGTTTCCTAGCTCCGGCCACATAATCCCGTTACTCGACCTGACCGACCTACTCCTCCGCCGCGGCATCACCGTCACCGTCGTCATCAACACCGCAAACCTTTCGCTTCTCGACACTCTCCAATCCTCACATCCCACGTCCCTAAACAAACTTCACTTCCCCGAACCCGAACCCGAACCCGAACCTAAAATCAACCCATCCTCTACCCATTCCATTATTTCCAGACTAATTGCAACCCGGAAACTATTCGATCCACTTGTTAAATGGTTTGAATCACACCATTCGCCACCTGTCGCCATTGTTTCAGACTTTTTTCTTGGATGGACTAATGATCTTGCATTACATTTAGGTATTCGACGTGTGGTTTTTTCGCCTTCGGGTGCTCTTGGTCTTTCCATTTTTCAAAGTCTGTGGCGTGATGTAGCGGAGATTAAAGCACAAAATGTTGATGGAGATGAAAACTACTCGATTTGTTTATCGGATATTCCTAACTCGCCCGAATTTAGGTTGTGGCAGATGTCACAACTGTGGCGTGATTATGATAAGGGAGATTCGGGTTTCGAATTCTTTAGGGAAGGAATGATGGCTAATATGAAAAGTTGGGGTGTTGTTTACAACACATTTGAAGGGATGGAAAATGTTTATATTGACCATGTGAAGAAACAAATGGGCCATGATCGGGTATGGGCCGTTGGCCCATTACTTCCTGATGAACATGACCCAGTTGGTAGTGTTGTACGTGGTGGGTCCAGCGCAGTGCCACCTCATGACCTTTTAACATGGTTAGACAAAAAGGTTGATGACTCGGTCGTATATATATGTTTTGGAAGCCGATTTACGTTAAGCGAGAAACAAATGAGTGTATTAGCAAGTGCACTCGAGCTTAGTAAAGTTAATTTTGTCTTGTGTGTGAAGGAAAGTGGTTTGAGCGTCATTCCAAGTGGGTTTGAAGATCGGATGATGGGTCGAGGGTTTATAATCAAAGGTTGGGCCCCACAGTTGGCGATATTGAGACATCGGGCTGTGGGGTCGTTTGTGACTCATTGTGGGTGGAACTCGACACTAGAAGGTGTTGCCGCTGGTGTAATGATGTTGACGTGGCCAATGGGTGCTGACCAATTTGCAAATGCTATGTTACTAGTTGATCAATTGGGTGTTGGGAAACGAGTTTGTGAAGGTGGGCCAGAGATTGTTCCTGATACAATTGAGTTGGCTCGGTTGTTAGACGAGTCACTAGGTGATTATACATCAGAGAGAGTTAAAGTCAAGGAACTAAGTCGAGAAGCTAACAAGGCAGTGAAAGAGGGAACTTCGATAAGCGATTTAAACATGTTCGTTAACCTTTTATCCGAGCTCTAAGATCATAGAATTGAACATGTACCAAGTGAATGATGACAAAAATGACTTTGTTTAGATATATGTTCCTAGATGAAATTGTCAAACCTCTATTCGACCTTAAAGGTTTAACGTCTTTTAGCTACAAGTGATGCTTATACAGATTTAAATTTGTCAAACAAATTAGGCATAAATTGTCTCGAAAACACATGGAAGGTGTTTATATTGCTTATGTGAAGAAGTCAAGAAACAAACTGGCTGTGATCAGGTTTATGCCGTGAGCGCGTAACATCATGATGAATATGGCCCAGTAGGTTGTTCCGTATGTGGTGGGCAAGTGCAGTGCCAATTCATGACCTGCTCAAGTAGTTAGACGAAAAGCGTGATTCTATTGTATATATATACTTTGTGAGACGAGAAGTTAAGCGAGAAGCAAATGAGTGCATTAACACATGCACACGAGCTCAGTAACATGAATGGAACTCGACATTAGCCTGTGGATGGAGACATCGGGCTGTGGGGTCGTTTGTGACTGTGTATGAAACTGAGCATTCCTAATTCAACAGAATCAGCTAGGTTGTTAGACGAGTCACTCAATAATGACATACCCGAGCTAGTTAAAGTTAAAAAGCTAAACCAAGCAGCAACCAAGGCAGTTTAAGAAGCAATATATATAAAGGAATTGATATTTGCTATTCTGAAATCACTAATCACAAATACAAAAGAGTCTAGCAATCTTTTTACCTAGTTTACCTTCAGAATTAGCAACTTTATATCCGTTTATAGAAAAGTTTCTATTAGTAATTTAGTATAATGACATTTGTTAAGCGTTTTTTTTTCCGTATGTAAAATATGTAAACAAATGACACAATATCATTAAGCTACATAAGACAGATAACAGTCAAGTAACTCTCAAAATGTATATTATCTCATCTTCAAATCAGTAACTGAAAGTTCACACAATTCATTCAGCAGAAAAATAACATAATAATAAGTATAAAACTTGATTCCATTAATAAATAATAAGCTCAATTAATAATTTTAACCAATACAAAAGAAAATTAGCATAAAAATAATTTTGTTTAAGCAACAGCTACAGGATGTTGTTTCGTCGGTTCAATTTTAGTCTTCGATTTCTGATCAATAAAGTCTTCCATATTATAAATTACGGTGATATACAGAGAACAGCTAGGGCACCGAGCGATTTCTTCACCGATCTTCAACTCATCTTTTGTAATCTGAAACAAATCACCACAAGGACACGAATACGTGTATGCTTAGATTAAGAGGTTGATAGTTCAATCTTCATAGTTAACCTTTATATGTCCATGAATAAATTCGTATTAAATGTGTGAGTTTTCTTAAATATATATATATATATATATATATATATATATATATATATATATATATATATTTAAAAAATGTACACTATAATATTTTATAATACATTGGTCTGTTGGTAATTTTTTTTTTTTTAAATCTAGACTAACCGACCGTTTATGTATTACCACTTTAATCATATCCAACCAGAACCAAAATACATCCATCGCATGAGACGACAAATGGTTCCACTAATTTCTGTCTTTTTCCTCCAAAATCGTGTCCGTTTTCCCTACGTTTAACCAAAACAGCGTAAGCCATGATGTCATTTCAAGTTTCTTACCATATAATCATACACAAATATACAATTACACTCTCATAAGTCATACCTGATTTTTAAATTCTAATTCTCTAAATACTTTATAACAAAACTGTCCGTTTTTTCTCTATAAATATTTATCTAATGTTCTCAACATCATAACTTCACAACCATCAATCAAAATTTAACAAATGTCACACTTAACCAATAACACACATTTACTAGTGTACCCGTTTCCTATCTCCGGCCACATTATCCCGTTACTCGACCTGACCGACCTACTCCTCCGCCGCGGCATCACCGTCACCATCGTCATCACCACCGCTAACCTTTCGCTTCTCGACACTCTCCAATCCTCACACCCCACGTCCCTACACAAACTCCACTTCCCCGATCCTGAACCCGAACTCGAACCTGAAATCAACCGATCCTCAACCCATTCCCTTATTTCCAGAATGATTGCAACCCGAAAACTATTCGATCCGATTGTTAAATGGTTTGAATCACACCATTCGCCTCCAGTCGCCATTGTTTCAGACTTTTTTCTTGGATGGACCAATGATCTTGCATTACATTTAGGTATTCGACGTGTGGTTTTTTCGCCTTCGGGTGCTTTTGGTCTTTCCATTATTCAAAGTTTGTGGCGTGATGTGGCGGAGATTAAAGCACAATATGTTGATGGAGATGAAAACTACTCGATTTGTTTATCGGATATTCCTAACTCGCCCGAATTTAGGTTGTGGCAGATGTCACAACTGTGGCGTGATTACGATAAGGGAGATTCGGGTTTCGAATTCTTTAGGGATGGAATGATGGCTAATATGAAAAGTTGGGGTGTTGTTTACAACACATTTGAAGGGATGGAAAAGGTTTATATTGACCATGTGAAGAAACAAATGGGCCATAACCGGGTATGGGCCGTTGGCCCATTACTTCCAGATGAACATGGCCTCATTGGTAGCGCTGGACGTGGTGGGCCCAGCACAGTGCCACCTCATGACCTTTTAACATGGTTAGACAAAAAGGTTGATGACTCGGTAGTATATATATGTTTTGGAAGCCGATTTACGTTAAGTGAAAAGCAAATGATTGTATTAGCAAGTGCAATCGAGCTTAGTAAAGTTGATTTTATCCTGTGTGTGAAGGAAAGTGGTTCGAGCTTCATTCCAAGTGGGTTTGAAGATCGGATGATGGGTCGAGGGTTTATAATCAAAGGTTGGGCCCCACAATTGGCGATATTGAGACATCGGGCTTTGGGGTCGTTTGTGACTCATTGTGGGTGGAACTCAACACTAGAAGGTGTTGCTGCTGGTGTAATGATGTTGACGTGGCCAATGGGTGCTGACCAATTTGCAAATGCTATGTTACTAGTTGATCAATTGGGTGTTGGGAAACGAGTTTGCGAAGGTGGGCCCGAGATTGTTCCTGACACAAATGAGTTGGCTCGGTTGTTAGACGAGTCACTAGGTGATTATACATCGGAGAGAGTTAAAGTCAAGGAACTAAGTCGAGAAGCTAACAAGGCAGTGAAAGAGGGAACTTCGATAAGCGATTTGAACATGTTCGTTAACCTTTTATCAGAGCTCTAAGATCATAGAATTGAACATGTACTAAGCGAATGATGACAAAAATAACTTTTTTAGATATATGTTCCTATATGAAATTGTCAAACCTCTATTCGATCTTTAAAGTTTAACGTCTTTTAGCTACAAGTAATGCTTATAAGATTGATAATCGGTCCGATAAAATTCTGTTTGAAAATCGGCCTGGGAAGAATTTTGATTGAGAATTGGTCCGGGAAGAATTTTTTGAAAGATACGGTTGATGGAAAATTGAAAATGGCGGGTCTTCGAGGTTGATTGTTGTAGTCCGTCTTATGTTCTTTGTCTTGTTTTTTCCTTGTATTTCCATGTTTTCTTTTCCTTGTATTTCCATGTTTTTTCTTTGTTTTTGTTAGATTAGTTTGTAGTTTTTTTCGGGATGTTAGAGAAGCTCGTTTATAGATAGTTTTTGTGTAGATTTAGGTGCAAGCTTCCCCGTTTTCCCATGTCCTTTTGCATTCCATGTTGAGGAGATTTCTCTTTGGAAAACGACCTCGCTTTTTATACGAGTATTCATTTTTTCAAAAAAAAAAAAGTAATGCTTATACAGATTGATTTAGATTTGTCAAACAATTTAGGCATAAATAGTCTCAAACGACACATGGAAGGTGTTCATATTGCTTATGTGAAGAAGTAAAGAAACAAACGGGCTGCGATCGGGTTTGGGCCGTGAGGCCGTAACCTCACGATGAATATGGACAATAGGTTGTTCCGTACATGGTGTGCAAGTGCAGTGCCACTTCATGCCCTGCTCAAGCAGTTGGACTAAAAGCATGACGACTATGTTGTATATATATATGCTTTGTGAGACGGGAGAGTGCATTCACACATGCACTCGAGCTCAGTACCATGGATGGAACTTGACATTAGGCTCTGGATAGAGTCATGGCTGTTGGCTCGTTTGCGACTAACTGTGTATGAAACTGAGCATTTCTAATTCAACAGAATCAGCTAGGTTGTTAGACGAGTCACTCTATAATGATATAGCCGAGCGAGGTATAGTTAAAATGCTAAACCAAGCAGCAACTAAGGAAGTTTAAGAAGCAACATCTATAAAGGAATTGGATACATTTGCTATTCTGAGATCACTGATCACAAATACAAAAGAGTCTAACAATGTTTTCAGTTTACCTTCAGAATTAGCAACTCTGTATCCTCAGTTTATAGAAAATTACTTGTTGGTCAATCCGTTTAGCAATCCTTTTCCCATATAACAATCTAAAAATTAAAAGTGTTACAATTAAACATCATGTAAAATAAGTAAACAGATCACACATTCACACGATATCTTTAAGCTACATAACACAGATAACAGTATACAGTAATCTCAACATGTATATATCATAGTCAATTCAGTAACTGCAACTTTAGACAATTCATACACCAAAAAAATTACATAAAAGTTTCAAACTGATTCCATTAATAAATTATAAGCTCGATTAATGATTATAACCAATTCAAAAATTCATAGCATGCAAATTATTTTGTTTAAGCAACAGCTACAGGTTGTTGTTTCGTTGGTTCAATTTTAGTCTTCGATTTCTGATCAATAAAGTCTTCCATATTATAAATTACGGTGATATACAGAGAACAGCTAGGGCACCGAGCGATTTCTTCACCGATCTTCAATTCATCTTTTGTAATCTGAAATAAATCACCACAAGGACATGGATACGTGTACGCTTTAAGCTCCTCGTTCCATTCCATATCTTCGATCTCTACGTCGTCGTATGACATCGTTAATTTGATCAGAAATCGTTGATTTTGCTGGAAGCTGAAATTTGTTGTGACGCTAGGGTTTTGCAGAACAAATTAGGGCAATTGTTTGAACTGCGTATTTATACGTGCATAGTTAGGCAGAGAAGAAGCGATTGGGCCGAAATGAGTTTGGGCCTAATTCGTATTATTGGGTTAAAAGACCATTTTATAAAAATTTCACAAATACTATGAATATGTATTATCTTATACATACATATTTTATTTTTTATTTTTACTTGTTTAGCCAAAATTTTGTTATGTATTATTGCAAAAAATTATTTTGTTCTGGAAGCCTTAACCAGCCCACGCTAAACAGTCTCATGTCCAACACGTGAGAGGTAAAGCAAGCCGAACCGGAGGCAAGGCGCAACATTGTTTGAGAACGTCGAACTCGGGCCAATTATGTTATTGTATGAGTCCAATGCCCTTACTAATCAGGTTACACACCCAGAGGCAATATTTCTATAATAATGTTATATAAACAACCATTGTTACATGCCAAATTTGCATTAATTTTTGTTCTGAATAAATATTGACTTATGAT
The DNA here is from genome assembly GCF_046630445.1 of Rutidosis leptorrhynchoides. Lineage (NCBI taxonomy): Eukaryota > Viridiplantae > Streptophyta > Magnoliopsida > Asterales > Asteraceae > Rutidosis > Rutidosis leptorrhynchoides. Next base: position 53,701,983 of record NC_092337.1, read on the forward strand.
TTTGGGATTAAAAGTAAATACAACAAACATAGACATCAAAATGGGCCACATTGATCTTGACATCAAGATGCTTAATAAATAACTGAATGGCACTTATCAAAATGTATAAGCTTATGAGATCAAATAGATGTTATGCAGTCTTTTAGCAAATTGAAAATAGGGTCCTTAAGCGAAAATCCTTCTGATTCTTGAAACATGGTTCCATCCATACGGGCTTGCACGCCTTCACTTGAAGCCAAACCATTCTGCAAATTCTCTAATCCGATTGCTGAACTGCCCACGCTAAGTAGGACTTTTAGTAAAGATAGTGATGGTTTTGACAACTCAACCAGAGTAACCTGAATACAATCAGCAATATCGTTAAAACACACATATTTGGCTTAATGTTGTTTAATAAAGGTGGCCGCATTATTTATATGAAACAGATCAACTAGGGTTCTATTTCATTGATAATGGATTAATGGGTCAAGCAAGTATATAGTTGTTTATAAACAAATGTATTTAAAAGGCTTACAACCTCTTATTCCAGTTTCTTTAACCATTTCAGTAAGAAAATTTTATTCATGTTTTCGACAATAATGATCGTTAGATTCAGAAATATAAACGTTGGCGGGTCAACCCAAACCTGTTTTGACCCATTAATCTATAAACCTTTTTGCTACAATGATTTAGAAATAAAAACATTGAATTGGACAACAATGCTCAGGCAACCCAAACTGACCTTAATAATATTACCCACTTGACCCGGTCCCAATCCGTTTGACCAACTATTTCCTCTAACAGAAACCAACCTTTTTTTCTTGAGGTATATTAGCCTTGTGTTTTGCTATAGCAACAGCCCGCGAGAACCCTCCAATTGCATCAACTAAACCCCGTGACACAGCATCATTACCGGTCCATACCCTTCCTTGAGCGATCTCCTCCATCTTATCAACCTGCAATATATAAACTTAATTACTAATCGTGTAATTGAACAAGTAACTACATTATTAAATATATATAATAAATTGCAAACATACACTCATTGATCTTGAACTTGCAGCCTTATCACGAAACTGTTTATAAATAAGCTGAGCAGATTCAACAAAGAGTTTCTGTTCATCTGGCCTGCAAGAGGTCCGAATCAGGAAAAAAAAAAAAAGTGAAATAAATTGAATTGTAGTAATGAAAATCAAATCAACAAAACATCACCATACCTGAACGACCGATGAGAAGCATTTATCTCAGCATATCGTCCCTTTGAAATTATTTCCTTGTTGTAACCAATCTTTTCGTATAGCTTCTCATAATTGAACTTACCTACAACAACAAAAATAGTGATTAATGATGCCTAAATTAATAATGAAGTTTTTTAAAGATTTAAAAATGTACCACAAAATTAATTCATAACTTAAACTAGTTTTAATAATGTAATATATACTTTTCACAACACCAATTGACCCGGTCAAAGTAAGATTCTCTGCAACTATGGTATTGGCTGCCATGGCCATGTAATATCCTCCGCTAGCTGCCATGTCAGCCATCGACGCAACAACTGGTTTAGATTCAGCTAACAGACTGATTTCCCTCCACATCCTGCACAATAAGATTGTATCTTTGTTTTGGCTAAAAACAAAAGAAATGAAGCAAAAAAAAAAACTTACAAGTCAGAAGCAAGACAATCACCTCCAGGGCTATCAATTCGAATAATAACAGCTTTATACCTTTTCGACTCTGAAATTAAATAATGCAAGTATCTAATGTTAGAAAAGAGGGTTGACTTTGATAATCTGGAACGATTTCTTAATCGTGATCACAGTCTCAAGTTCGAGTCCCTCCCCTTAAAAATATTCGTGGGATTTATTTCCTGAAAGCCGAACTGCCCCGGGGAAGGTTTTACCGACCCGTATTCAGGACCCAGGTCCGACCGCCTGCCCCTCGGGATGGTATAAGGTTCGGATCCCTGTAATGTGGTTCGGGTTTCCTGCCCGAAAGCGCGTGTGCGTGACAAATGAGAGTATTCGATTCCAACAACTTGCCTTTCAAAAAAAAAGAACTACTGTTTATGTTTTCTGCAATGAAATCACAAATTAGATTTTAAGGAAATATGTGTGTTTTTATGTATATTCGAAATGAAAGCAATATCCCAGTTGATGCATTCGAAATTCGGCTAATATCAGTAAGAGTGTAACTTTTGGCGGTAAAAAATGTCTCATTTTTTTTACGGGAAATACCATTTGGTATTTTTGGCAGGAAAGTTGGTTTGGAAGCAACTTTTTATTATACAGGTATAATTAAATACCGTTTGAGTCGGGCGGTGCCCCTCAACCCGTTATTTTTGTGACAGTATCAAGTTAACTCTTACGGTGCGTGCACTCCACACTTTGCAAACCCGCTATTAACTACAACTTCTTAATAACCTTGCTTTTAATTTCGAATCCCACTCTTTAAAAATACCCGTGGTAGGCTTACTTACCATAAGCCGGGTTGCCCCTGGGAAGGTTTTACCGACCTATTCAGGACCCAGATCCGACCCGCCTGCCCCTCGGGATGGTTTAAGGTTCGGATCCCTGTAATATGGTTCGGGTTTCCTGCCCGAACGCGTGTGTATCTGCAAATGATGACTAGGCTTCGGTCCGGACTGATGCAAGCTTGCCGTTCAAAAAAAAAATCACAACTATCTAAAATGATTGTTAGATGACACTAAAATTACCAACATATATAATGATGAAACAAAACGATAATTAGAAAAATATATAATACCCTACGTACCTCTTACTTTGCGAATCTTTTCGATAAACTTTTCAGATATAATGCCAAAACTAGGCAAAAGAAATGATCCTTGTACACGACCGATGCTACCAGAGGCTCTAATCACCGCAATTTTATCCTTGCCACCAGATAACCCCAATGTCCATTTACTAACTTTTGAGTATTTCCTGAAACAATCATTATAAATTAGTCCATGAGTTATATGCAAGACCGTATTATAACAAGATTTTACCCGAGATCATTACTTGTAAGCAACAAGCGGAAGCTTTTTCTTCTCTGCAATGTTCAACCGTTTCTTCAACATGGATGTAACCTAAAAAAAAAACAAACATTTATCAAAAAACAAAGACATGTGTAACCATAACCACTAAAATCGTGTATAATACCTCATCGTCGTATTTTACATCTGTTATCCATCCATCTTCTTTCAACTTGTTTACTTGGTAAACTCCTTCATCAATAAAACTCTCAATTTCTTGCTTTTTCTTTCCTGTATATTAAACAAACAAATCTATGTGTAAACTTTGATACATCAAGACTAGCAAAAAGCTATATATATACAAAAAAAAAAAAAAAAAAAAAAAAAGGACACCTCTGGATTGAGAAACTGTATCAACCCAATTCTCATAGATGTTATCCAACACTTTAGTAAGCACCTCACGGTTTTCTTCGGATATATTCTTGCGAGTTAGTTGATCACCAGCACTCTTGTATTTTCCGATTCTTTCTACTTGTGGTTCAATACCTACTTTCTCAAGTACACCTTTATGTACACCAAAGTTTAGATTAATATGTAAACAAAACACTGCATCGAAACCTTGATTTAAAATGTAATATTTCAACGAACCTCCAAGAAATGTCGCTTGCCGAGTTAAACCATATAACGAAAAGTAAGCACTTGGTGGGGCGTACAGCTCATCACACGCGCAACCAAGGTAATATTCCTTTTCTTCCCATACAGGTGCATACGCAATGACAAATTTTCCTGTAGTGAACTCTCAGGGTTAATATCAAAATATGGCAGTTAGAAATTCATGTGTCAAATGCAAACAAATACATGATATATCGATTGATTATAATTTACAATGCTACCTGACTTCTTAAAATCCAATATGTGCCTACGAATTTCGTCAGTTTTACCCCATCCACATTTCAAGGTTTCAATATGCAGATATACACCAGATATACGCGGATCATATGCAGCCTTTATGAAATTCTCACATATTTGAGGCAATGATAAACCCGAAGAGAAACGACTCTTCACCTGATCAGATATCTGAAATCGGCAACATGAAAATTTTAAATGCCTGTCATACAAAATAATTTTTGTAACATTCATTAATCAAACGGATAAGGTTTTCCTTATATAGGCTACCCGGGAAAGGGGAGTCAGCACCGCCCGAAAATGAGCAATATATACTAACATATATAAATATAAACTAATTATTACACTAATAAGATTTAATATACAGGTTCGTTTCATGGACACCACTTTTTTTCCCTGGGTGACTGTTCAAAAAAAAGTTATACTAATAAGAAAAAGAAAACCTTGCCGCGCAACTTGATATTCAAAACAGTGCCCATGGGAACACGATGGAAACAATCAATCATCGTGCGTAACTTCACCCCAAATCTTTTTGAAAGACCTCGATTTTTAAACTTAAATTCACCACTAGGATACTTAGCATTATCCCTACACATTTCAGACTTGTGATCACCTTTATGGTCATGATTTTCTAATGAAACATCATCAGTTTTGATATCACCTGAGATTTTTAATATAGTTATATTCAAAAAACAGGGTGATTAAGCAAGTATGATGAAATTAAACAAGATGAAGGATACTTACTTGTTGTGATATGTGATTCCAGTATCTCAGTTGATGATGATGAAGCCATAGACATCTGTTGTTGCAATTAGATAATGTTGATTAATTGTGTTCCATTGATTGTAATTAAAGAGGTGAAGTCTATGTAAAGGTCAAGTCAATTTGAATTTAGAATTCAATAAAAGAAGACTTTTTAGTGATTGGATAATTTCCTATGTTCATCCTTGGTTGTCTACGTTGGTTTTTTCTTCTTATTTAATACTCTTAGATAATAATAGGTAATAGGTAACAAGACAATGATATATATGGTCTTTAATAATAGCTACCGCTTTATTTATTTATAATTAACTGGTTATAGTGAGAAAATAGAGAGGTAAACCACTTTTGGATAAAAATATACTTATATTAGTTCAACTTATATTATTATTGTAAATATAATTAAGGGCAAAATAGATAATTAGGTGTATATAGATCAAAAAATAGTGTGTGAGAATCAATTCCCGAGAAGATATGGTGTTGACTAGAGTGAGTCTTGATTTGTAATGATTTTCTCACAATAGATTAATAATTAATGGCTAGTTTAAAAACTTAATTTAATTATATTACTCCCTCCGTCTCATTTCAATAGTCCACAGACAAAAAATACGCAGTTTTAGAAAATCCCACTAACTTCATTTCTCCACCAATGAAATATCTTCTCTCTCTAGATCCACCAATGAAATATCTTCTTTCCTTTCTATTTATGGAAGTGGACTATTAATTTGAGACAACCCAAAATGGAATACTGGACTATTGGAATGAGACGGAGGTAGTAGTTTTTTAGAATGAAAATTCAAAAATTAAATTTTTTTTAATATTAGTTTGGGATTACTCAGAGGACTAAACCATTCACACGTTCATTTTCCGCAGTTGCATAACCCGCCTTCAACTACTGCCCAGGAGGAAACCCGACCCAATCCGAAAGCATGGGCGGTAAAACGGCCCTCCCCCCACAACGCGATGTGCGAAAGACACCTTGAGTGGAATTCGAGGGTTAATGGGCAACCTTGTATGCAATGTTGCATCCCACGGGAGTCGAACTCATGACCTCTCGTTAAGAGAGGTGCAAAAGACACCCTTGCGTGGAATTAAAGGGTTTATGGACAACCTTGTGTGCAATGTTGCACCCACGGGAGTCAAACTCATGACCTCTCGTTAAGAAATGCAAGCCACTACCACATGAGCTACATCACAAGGTTTCAAAATTCTAATAATTATAAAAGAGCTAGACTAGTTAAATTAGAATAGAAATATAAACGAGATAACAACAACAAAACCCAATTCAACCAAAATGGGGTAGGGGAGGTAAGATGTAGACTAGGGATGGCAAAATGACCCGTACCCGATGGGAAACCCGAAACCCGTTATAATTGGGCCGGGAGTGACCCGAGTCCGTCGGGTCATGTGCCGGATATGGGGATGGTTACAAAAAAACTTCCGGGTTCGGGTTCAGGTATGGTTTTGGATACAAACCCGTATACTCGACCCGTATACCTGACCCGTATACCCGACCCGCATACCCGTATACCTGGCCCAAAGAAATTTTAATAATAATTTTTATGTAAAAGTTTAGTATTAGTATTATATTGTTAATATATGAAAGATTTCTCTTATTTGTTTTGAAAACGAGTATAATTTTATTCATTATAATCATATACAACAAGTTTTCAAGATGTGATATTTTATATATTTTGTGGATTTGAGTATTCTAGAAACTTTTCAATCAACATTTTGTATGTGATATTTTATAATACCTTAAGCATGAAGTAGTTAAGTTATTTTTCGATATTTTGATTTGGTAACTCATTGAAAAATAGATACCAAATGACTAATCGGGTATACCCGTTTACCCGTGGGGAAACCCGAAACTCGATAGTATGTAAGTAAATAGGGACCCGACGGGTTTCGGGCCGGGTTTGGGGCGGGGTTTCTTAATCGGGTTCAGGTCCGAGATTACCTAAACCCGACCCGATGTCATCCCTAATGTAGACAATTATTCCCCTATTATATAATAAATCATTCCCCCATCATATAATAAAGAAAAGTCATTTTTCCACCTAGAGTGATAACACCTCAAAAGTAGAGAAAGTTCTCCCTCTCAATCTTCTACGGATAGGGAGATTGCTTCCGAATGAACCTCCGGCCAATAAGTATGTTATAAAAATAAAAAATAATCAATATTAAAAATTGTGAGACGACATGAAAATAGTAGAATCAAATTTCTATAAATTTTACTTGTCTGAAGTTCAATTTAAGCTTTGTTGGGTTTGCATCTCGAGACTCCATTGCGGTTTCCCATGCGCATGGAGGTGGTGTCGATGATGTTTCTTCAAAATTTGAAAATACTCCTATTTTTGAGGATACAGTGGTTAAAGATAAGGTTAATACGAATGATCTTTTTGATCCTGTGGAGAATGTAATTAATGGGCCTGAGGTTTTTGAAAAAGTAAAGTTTGATGGGAGGGTTTTTAATAGGCCAACAGGTATTAAAAGGAGTGATTCATTTGATTTTAATGAATTTAAAACAATTGGAGTTTCTAAGGATTACTCATGGTCTAGGTTTCGTCGTAAGAGGAAGATTGAATTGATAGATAAACATCATTTTTTCAATTTTATTAAAAGAAAAAATCATTTGATTCGTAAAAAACATCGGGATGAAATTAAGTGGTATCAACGGTATACACTCAATAGGCTAATGGAGGACGATGAGGATATAGACGATGGTGCTTGTGTATCCTCATGCTCACGTTGTTGCTCTTGCTCAGATTCGGATTCATAGAGGCCATTGCGATCGTCGATGGTATTGTTTTGAAGATCGTCTACTCGGATCGTTGAATGTGTTTTATCGGTTTTGATTTTGGATATGGATTGTAGGGTTTATGTTCGAGTCTTTCGGTTTTAAGGCTTATTCGGGTCGTGTGTGGAGTTGGAATTTTCTTTTCGTGTTGTAGTTTTTGGATTATTGTCCGTGAGGTCGTGTGTGGAGTTGGAGTCGTGTTAGTTAGTTTTTTTGTTTTTCGTTGTATTTTCTAGCTTCTTGCTAGTTCATTTTTTTATATAAATTTGCCCTTCAAAAAAAAAATACTTTCTGATATTAGTTAATATGCTCGTGTGTCATGTCATTTTGTTGAAAAGAGTTCGTCTAATGGAAATATTCATTGAAGTGTTGCATTAATTGCGTATATCTATATCTAACTAAATAGTGACTCCTTGAGTCATAATTATGCACAATAAATACTCAATAAATTATAAGTATTTGGTTTTTATATGTATGGTTTTTTTATGAATAATAATAAAAAGTAAAAAAGTAACTACACATTAAGTATTTAATAATGGTAAAAAGTAAAAAAAAAAATAATATCTACATAATGTGAATTACTATATATTAATAAAGTTATGTCTTAAATAAGATTAATATTAATAAAGTTATGTCTTAAATAATAGCAATAACTAAAATTGTTTCATTTTTCTTAAAGTAAATGCCTCATTCTCTCCAATCCTTTCATTTTCCTTGAATTGTTACTTTTTTCCTTATAAATACTCACTTTTCATCTTCATATTACTCACATTTTGCAAATGTAATTCATCATTATCATTTTTGTAAGTTGCTTTGCTTTATTTTATGTAAGTAACTACACAATAAGTATTTAATAATGGTAAAAAGTAAAAAAAAAAAAAATCTACATAATGTGAATTACTATTACCATATATTAATAAAGTTATGTCTTAAATAAGGTTAATATTAAAGTTATGTCTTAAATAAGATTAGTATTAATAAAGTTATGTCTTAAATAATAGCAATAACTAAAAAAGTTTCTATTTCCTTAAATTAAATGCCTCATTCTCTCTAATCCTTTCATTTTTCTTGATTTGTTAGTTTTTTTCTTATAAATACTTACTTTTCATCTTCATATTACTCACATTTTGCAAATGTAATTCATCATCATCATTTTTGTAAGTTGCTTTGCTCATTTATGTTGATTTTATCAAGCACATAATATCGAATATATATTGAAATATCACTTCATTATGATGTTATTGTTGTTCATATAATGTTTTTCTTTCAATTTTTGTAATTGTTTATCTTCTGTATGTAAATCGTCATCATCATTTTTTTGTAAGTCGCTTTGCTCTTTTTATGTTGATTTTATCAATCACATAACATCGAATTTATATTGCAATATCACTTCATTATGATGTTATTGTTGTTCATATAATGTTTTTCATCAAATTTTGTAATTGTTTATCTTTTATGATAATTCTTTAGAGTTCATTTATATATGTATAATTTTTTGTACAATTCATTTTATAGCTAAGTAAATGGTATGTTTTCTTACATTTCATTTTAATATTATCAACATTTGTATTTTAGTTATGTAGATAATATATTAAAAGTCAAGTAACAATCGTGTGTGTATATATATACTTAATATAATAATTATATTATATTAAGTATGATAATAAGAACCATATTATTATTGTTGATATTATTTATTATAAAAAAGAAATAATTTTGATTTAGTGTAATTGTGATTAGTTATCATATACGAAATGATAGATGATAATGTAGTAAAGTTGTAATAAAATAAAAAGATCATAATTGTATGTTGTAAAATGATTGAATCTAACTTTTTTTACATGTTTATGTTTTGCAGGTTTACAAGAGCGTCCACAATTTTTATCATCGAATGATATGTTATACATGTCACTTATTAAGTTTACACTAGGGAAGTAATAAAATTGTTGTAAATAGTTTTCTACAATTTGATTGACTATAGACCAATAAAAATTTAGTTTGTTAAAAAATGATGTTTCACTCTTATGCCATCTACATGTTTGTTTTGCTCATCTTTAATCTCCTTTTGACACATTTCGCTATGGTGTTATAATCCGTAAATGTTAATGTTTCTTCACATATTATGAAATCCTACTACAAGTGTTTTGCATGTTTTCGAGTGTTTCCTTTTTGTATATTATAAACTACGAATTACTTTATGTTGTTAGAAATAATAATTTTATAAATAATTATTGTAGTATGTGTAGCGACCCGACAAAATCGTCATTGACGGCGCCGACTACTTAGGTCCCGTTACGTGGTCATAAGTCTTTAAAATAACGTTTGACCAAATGCGTCGCCTTCATTTCAAAAGTAAAGATTATTTCTAAGTTTACAAGAATGGTTCAACCAAAAGTTACGTTACAAAGTTATAAGTACAAATGAAACCTATGCGACACAGTTTTAAATAAAGTCAAAAGACGCTCCATGTATGCACATATACTCGACATCCAATGCAAGTATCAAAATAATGAGCGGAAGCATGTATCACAAATCGTTCAAAGACCTGAGAAAAACATAGAAATCTGTCAACGAAAACGTTGGTGAAATCATAGGTTTAAGTAAGTAAGTGAGTAAATACAAATGAACCACAAGATTTATAACATTTCAATAATAGTTAACCATTCCAAAAATTGTTGTCACGAGCACCCAATTATCAATGCTTAACTTTCCATCCATAGAACCCCATCACAATAGTGTTAGAACATACACTGATTCTCGAAAATATATTTCATCCGATATGACGGTGGCGAACTGTCCGAATGAGGGTTTGTCAAACCCATATGGATCCACATAACATAAGTTCACACTTACACCCGACAAGTGTAACTAATGATAATCGAATTGAGAATTTTGTTCTAAACTCGTATGTAGAATGTTTGTTTTCCTGTACTTGTGTTCACTTAGTAAAAAGAAACGTTTATGTTTTCTCATCCCAATTGTAAGTTCAAAAGAGTAAAAGTGGGACTATGATCTCAGCTCGAGTGCAAGAGTAAAAAGATACTTCAACAAGAATTTGTGCACAGAACAAATGCTAGTCTTGACCTAAACAAGTAAGTTGTATCAATAACGGTAAACACGATTGGTCAAAGTTGTTCAATTAGTCCTATGGCTCGTTACGACTCGATTATATAGCATGTGAATCAAATTGTCAAGTTTCATGCAAGATAAAGTATAGAAACAAGTTAGAAAGGTTGCATAAGTATTCGGTTAAGTTTGATTAAAAGTCAAACTTGGTCGGGTCAAAGTCAACGAAAAAGTCAACATGTTCGGGTCGGGTCCCGAACTATTTTCCTGAGGTTATTAATCATATATAAGCATGTTAGAACAAGTTACATGTGAATTGGAGGTGCGTAGCATAGCAAAAAATTTTCGAAATTTGACAAAGTAGGTCAGAAGCCAAACACGGCAAATGTCGCGCCGCGACAATGAACGTGGTCTGGTGCCTGGTCAGTTTCAAAAGTTCAAGTCTTTTCCAAACTTCAATTTTGCATAAATCACAAACCGTAAACGCTTAGAACACGCATCTTATGTCGTTGAAAAGCTCTTTTGACAAAGGACACAACTAAGAACATATCATCAATCAAAACTAGCATTTACAATAGTCAAACTCTCGTCGAATGTTCCATAAACGTTCATAACCAAAAGCTTCAAGTTTGTAAAACGCATTTCATGATTCGGGCAACCAATTTACATGTATGATACGCCTTTTCGAAGGTAATTAAACATACGATACAATCAAATTCTTACTAATAACATTTCATGGCATTCAAAACATCAAAAGTTCGTTTTAAGTCTATCAAACCCTAACCAAAATTCACAAAAATCAATAATCATGTTAGTGAAGTTTTCTTAATCAACCTACACATCAAATTGAAGCTAATGATGCTAGGAACACATTTAATACATGAACTTGCAACATTTAACAACATTTAAACAACCAAATCATCAAATCAAACACACCAAATTTCAAGTTCATGCAAGTTACTTCAAATAACAAAATCGAGCATATAAATCATATATTCATGTTAGACTTGAGCCATAGACACTAATTAACAACTTTATAAGTTAAAAACATCAAGAACACAAAATCTAGTGATTTTAGAAAGTTACCCAAACTTGATGAAATCGGTATGGAATCGAAGAGGAAGATGGGAGGATTCCGAATATGTAATTTGTTTGGATTGATGCTTGCTCGATTTGATTTGGATGATGAATCTTTGGATTGAAGATTGAGAGAAAATGTGGAAGTATGAAAGAAAAAGGAAAAAGGAAAAAGGAAATAGAAAAATGAATGGATGAGGATGGAGTTTGACTCCTTTGACCTAGTCACCATTTTGGCATTTTGGCAAGTTTAGTCCTTCAAGTTTGTAGTCGGGTGCGAGAATTAACCGAACGAATTATTTTGAATTTCACGAAAGTACGGGAGACGTTATAATCCAATAACGAAATTATTAAGAATGTTAGCTAACGGGGGATACGAATCTAGTTACGAAGGATATTATTTAAAATAAAAAGACGGGCGTTAAAATAATTTAACGGAAAAATGCGGGATGTTACATTACCTACACCTTAAAAGAAATTTCGTCCCGAAATTTAGTTGGAAGCAATAGTCGATGTCTCTTCCTTGAGACCTTGCGTTGTCAATGCTATGAATAAGTGAAGATACGTCCTTGGGCATTCTCATGAACTTTGACATTCGGGATGTATTAAGGCTTGGTTTTACGATCCACAATTTCAACCGGTTTTTCTACGAAGAGGAGTTGTCATCGATAGTGAATTTATCTGGAAGGATAGCTCGTTCCTGTTCCGCAGGACACGTCTCTAAGTTTGTTACATGGAATGTAAGGTAAACGGAAACTTAATTGAGTCAGGAGACCTAAACGATAGGAAGCGGTTCCAATACGCCCCAAGATTTCAAAAGGATCAATATTGCGGATATAACTTTCCTCAATTTCCCGAAATGGATTACACCTTTCTGAGGTGCGGTTTTTCAATATTACACGGCTACTAACTTTGAACTTGAGAGGTTTTCATCTAACCTCGGTATAACTCCTTTGGTGATTACAAGTCGTCTTGAGCCCTTCTCGGACTTGAATTATCTCAACGGTTATTTCTTAAATGATTTCGAATCTGATGATTTGCTTATCACCTACTTCGGTTCAGCGAAATAGGAGAACAACACTTGTGGTGATGTAAGGTTTTGAAAGGTGTGGCGTTAATATACGAGTGGTAACTACTGTTGTGAGAGGAGACAACTAAAGGCAACAATACAAGTTTGTAACATGTCTTTTCAAGATTTGAATCGTACGTTTGTTTAGTCTGCTGGTTTGTGGATGATACGCAGTACTCATGTTTGGACGGGTCCCCGAGGTTCCTTGTAAGGCATCCCGAATTTAGAAGTGAGACGAGTATCCCGATCTGAAATTTTAATGGAGATGGCACGCCGTGCCGAACTAGAATTTTCTTTAAAACACGTTTGAACAGGTTTCGTCTCTCAAGAGGTCCGCTCCGCGGAAGATCTATCGATTTTCGAAAATGTTTGTTAGGACTATTCACCCTCGTGGCGAATACTAATATAATGTGAAGAGTTTCTCTCTCCATTGAGAAATTTTATAAAAAGTTTCCTTATACGGAAGTGCGAGCGAAAAGACAGGAGTGAAATGAGAACTTAGAATAGGATGAATTCACACCTTGAGGTAACCATGTAGTGCATCTAGTGGTCAAATGTTGAGACTTGGTGGGAAAACGAGATAGTACACGTAGTTGTATAGTTCGGAGTAGAGTAGTGGTTGGCCATATCAGAAGCATAAGAGCGATAAGTCAAAGGAGAAGGATGTATCCTTGGATTGTGTGTCATCTTGGGTCCCAGTAATATCAGACGGTCATAGTGAAATAGCAGAGTTATGTATCGTGGTACGTGATGACAAGAAGATTGATCGGATCCATAAATAAGTATTCAAATTCTTCGTGCAAAATAACGAATTTCAGTTTCCTTGATTTCGAGTCGAGAGAGTATGCCTTTCAGGCATTTAAGTAGAAATATTTCCATATTTGAATTCCATTGTGCTACACGAATTTAGCTAGTAAGGTTGGTGTGAATAATCGCGTTCAAAGTTTGTACACGGAGAGGTTTAATTCTTTCCTCGGTGAGTTAACGGGGTTAAAGGACGAGCAACACGAAAAAAAGTCGAAAATGAATCTACGGTAATAACCGGAGAGATCTAAGATTTTACGAATACAAGTCAGAGTTGTGAGGGTTTCCTGATTTCGTGGGGCTTCGATTGCGAGATTTATTGTAATACCTTGACCACTAACAACATGGTCTAGGATTTGAACTTCGTTTAACCAAAATTCTCACTTGGAGAATTCGGTATAAAGTTGCTCCTTTCTCGAGAGTTCGAGCGTAAGACGGAGACGTTGTTCGTTTTCTTGTTTACCTGAATAGGTTTAGGCATCATTTGTAAATACGATAATGGATTTGTCTAGATAAGTTTGCATACGCGGTTCAGGAGGTCTATGAATACGGACGGAGCCTTAGTTAAACTGAATGATATTAAAAGAAAATTATAACTATCGTAGCGAGTTCGGAAAGCGGTTTAGGAGGCATTGTCTCCCTTAACCCTCAATTGATGATAACCAGCATGAAGGTCGAATTTAAAATACACGCGAAATCCTTGTAACGGTTCAAGAGGTTGTTGATACGGGGAAGAGGATATCGGTTCTCAACCGGAAATTATTTAGTTCACGTTAATCCATACTCATGTAAGGAATCATTTTCTTCTTAACGAATAGGTTTTGAGCTCCCTAGTTCTATAGGTATCAAGTCAAAATTCAAATTATCCAGCCAATAAGTTTAACGTACACCCTCCGATAAAATTTATCGGTACGCAATGATTTTCCGTTGGTCACTTGAATGGCGTAAGTAATATCTAGGGGGAGGGGTGAAGTGCAAAGAGTAGGCTCCAAAGCCTTGGATACAAAACATTTATCGATACCGGAATCGGATAAACATGAAACATAAGAGTCGTTGAGAAGAAACGTACCCGTAACTAATTGTCATTCCGGGCATCTTAGGTGTTAATGTTGAAAGCTCATTCGCGTACATTGGGGTTGGCGTTCTTCTTGGGACATGCATTCTTAAAATGACCCAGTTGTCCACATTCGAAACAAGCACTCCTTCTACGTGCACTGGGCACCTTTTTAGCGACGGGGGCAGCACCTTTACAACCATGGGCCACATGGCCACTTCTTTGACACTTGATGCAAAATGGTTTACCACATTTTCCATAATGATGTTTGTGGCACGTGTTGCAAAAAGGTCGTGTTTCGGCATAATATTTTCCTGCCGCCGGGGGTGAAAGGCTTCTTGGTGGAGTCGTTGTGGTTGTGGTTGCTTGATGGAGAGGCTTCATGTTTTCTTTTGTTGTTAACCGGTTGGGCCTCGGCCGTTGGTGCCGGCGCTTCAATTTCATCCACCGTTTTTATAAATCGGCGGGCTATCATCACAGCCTCTTGTAGGTCGGCAGGTCTTAATGGCATTACCCCATGTGGAATGCTCTTTGGGAGGCCATCCATGTAAAACTCAACTCCTTGGGGCCCGGGAACCCGGAGGTTTGGACAAATTGAGGTTAGTTCGGCAAACCGTTGATTATAAGCTTCGAGGTCATCTCAGGCTATTTTTAAATTTCTTGGCCCCTGTTCGAGCCTTCGAGTCTCTTCGCGCGGGAAGTATTCGGTGATCATTCTTTCTCTTAATTCGGTCCAAGAGAGTGTAAGAACTTCATTGATACCCATCGATTGTACATACGTGTTCCACCATGAGAGGGCAATACCGGTGAGAGTGAGGGTGGAAAACTTGACCTTATCTTGGTCCCGACATCCGATTATGCTAAAAACGGCTTCTGTTTGTTCGAACCATCGGGTGAGAGCAACCGGTCCCCCGGTTCCATCGAAAGTGGGAGGGTTGTACTTCATGAAGTTTTTGTAGGAGCACCCCCCGTTTGAATTACCGGCCCCATGATTGTTGTTGTTGTTGGAGAAGTGACCGGCCACGGCCTCTCCCACGGCGGTGGCTATCATTCGTTGAAGAGCTTGTTCGAGAGTTTCGGGAGGGGTATTGTGTTGACCTTGGTGAGCCATCGTTCCTTCATGACAAAAGAATACCGTTAATTAGTATTATCAATAATACTAATCGTGATATGGAATCAAGATAAAGAGAAATTTTTTTCCTTATCTCTCCTTAAATTCTTTATGTCATAATGTCGGAACGTTCATATGAGTCACCGTAATATAATCCCGGAAATTATATTACCCTGATTCATATGTGCATTCGGCATCATTTCATATAGTCAAGGTGGCATGTCAATCAAATCAACCATGTGAGATTAAGGTAGAACAAGAGTTAGATGTGAATAAAAGAGTTCGAGTATAAATGCACAAGTAGTCAAGTAATTCCTACTTCAAGTCTATATGCCGGTTATAGTCTAGATTCACTAATGTACCCTATGACTCGGGTCGACACTAATGAATTCTAAATCCCTACAACCAACGCTCTGATACCATCTGTAGCGACCCGACAAAATCGTCATTGACGGCGCCGACTACTTAGGTCCCGTTACGTTGTCATAAGTCTTTAAAATAATGTTTGACCAAAATGCGTTGCCTTCATTTCAAAAGTAAAGATTGTTTCTAAGTTTACAAGAATGGTTCAACCAAAAGTTACGTTACAAAGTTATAAGTACAAATGAAACCTATGCGACACAGTTTTAAATAAAGTCAAAAGACGCTCCATGTATGCACATATACTCGACATCCAATGCAAGTATCAAAATAATGAGCGGAAGCATGTATCACAAATCGTTCAAAGACCTGAGAAAAATATAGAAATCTGTCAACGAAAATGTTGGTGAAATCATAGGTTTAAGTAAGTAAGTGAGTAAATACAAATGAACCACAAGATTTATAACATTTCAATAATAGTTAACCATTCCAAAAATTGTTGTCACGAGCACCCAATTATCAGTGCTTAACTTTCCATCCATAGAACCCCATCACAATAGTGTTAGAACATACACTGATTCTTGAAAATATATTTCATCCGATATGACAGTGGCGAACCGTCCGAATGAGGGTTTGTCAAACCCATATGGATCCACATAACATAAGTTCATGCTTACACCCGGCAAGTGTAACTAATGATAATCGAATTGAGGATTTTGTTCTAAACTCGTATGTAGAATGTTTGTTTTCCTGTACTTGTGTTCACTTAGTAAAAAGAAACGTTTATGTTTTCTCATCCCAATTGTAAGTTCAAAAGAGTAAAAGTGGGACTATGATCTCACCTCAAGTGAAAGAGTAAAAAGATACTTCAACAAGAATTTGTGCACAGAACAAATGCTAGTCTTGACCTAAACAAGTAAGTTGTATCAATAACGGTAAACACGATTGGTAAAAGTTGTTTAATTAGTCCTATGGCTCGTTACGACTCGATTATGTAGCATGTGAATTAAATTGTCAAGTTTCATGCAAGATACAAGTATAGAAACAAGTTAGAAAGGTTGCATAAGTATTCGGTTAAGTTTGATTAAAAGTCAAACTTGGTCGGGTCAAAGTCAACGAAAAAGTCAACATGTTCGGGTCGGGTCCCGAACTATTTTCCTGAGGTTATTAATCATATATAAGCATGTTAGAACAAGTTACATGTGAATCATAGGTGCGTAGCATAGCAAACATTTTTCGAAATTTGACAAAGTAGGTCAGAAGCCAAACACGGCAAATGCCGCGCCGCGACCAGGGGCGCCGCGCCGAGACAATGAACGTGGTCTGGTGCCTGGTCAGTTTCAAAAGTTCAAGTCTTTTCCAAATTTCGGTTTTGCATAAATCACAAACCGTAAACGCTTAGAACACACATCTTATGTCGTTGAAAAGCTCTTTTGACAAAGGACATAACTAAGAACATATCATCAATCAAAACTAGCATTTACAATAGTCAAACTCTCGTCGAATGTTCCATAAACGTTCATAACCAAAAGCTTCAAGTTTGTAAAACGCATTTGATGATTCGGGCAACCAATTTACATGTATGATACGCCGTTTCGAAGGTAATTAAACATACGATACAATCAAACACTTACTAATAACATTTCATGACATTCAAAACATCAAAAGTTCATTTTAAGTCTATCAAAGCCTAACCAAAATTCACAAAAATCAATAATCATGTTAGTGAAGTTTTCTTAATCAACCTACACATCAAATTGAAGCTAATGATGCTAGGAACACATTTAATACATGAACTTGCAACATTTAACAACATTTAAACAACCAAATCATCAAATCAAACACACTAAATTTCAAGTTCATGCAAGTTACTTCAAATAACAAAATCGAGCATATAAATCATATATTCATGTTAGACTTGAGCCATAGACACTAATTAGCAACTTTATAAGTTAAAAACATCAAGAACACAAAATCTAGTGATTTTAGAAAGTTACCCAAACTTGATGAAATCGGTATAGAATCGAAGAGGAAGATGAGAGGATTCCGAATATGTAATTTGTTTGGATTGATGCTTGCTCGATTTGATTTGGATGATGAATCTTTGGATTGAAGATTGAGAGAAAATGTGGAAGTATGAAAGAAAAAGGAAAAAAGAAATAGAAAAATGAATGGATGAGGATGGAGTTTGACTCCTTTGACCTAGTCACCATTTTGGTATTTTGGCAAGTTTAGTCCTTCAAGTTTGTAGTCGGGTACGGGAATTAACGGAACGAATTATTTTGAATTTCACGAAAGTATGGGAGACGTTATAATCCAATAACGAAATTATTAAGAATGTTAGCTAACGGGGGATACGAATCTAGTTACGAAGGATATTATTTAAAATTAAAAGACGGGCGTTAAAATAATTTAACGGAAAAATGCGGGATGTTACAGTATGCCCAAATTTATGAGTGTTTCGTGACTTATCTGTAGTTTTTGTTTTGCATGAATTAAGGATGTTCATAGTTAACGATCTCACTTTAATGATGGCTCTTCAATTACTTGCTTAATCTTCATAGTAAATAGAGTGCAAAAAATTTTAAATAGTCTAAAAATAAGTGAACAACTAATTTGATGTCTCTCTCAAAAAGAGTTGGGCAATTGAAAAGGTAAAATAAAATTAAAATTAGTCCAAAAATAAATGAATCAATTAAATTAAATAGTTAAAATAAAATTTTATAAACTTAATGCATGAAGATGAAATGATATACATTGAATTCATAAGTTAGTTTTGAATAAATATCTACGATAAATATATGATCGGGTTTTAATGTACATCATCATAATCATAAACAGAAAAAAAAACTATATATGACAATCATTTGAAAGAAACGTATAAAATTTCAATAAAAGCTATTAATATTATCATTTATATTAAGAAACTCATATTTTTCCTCATCAATAACTCCTTATAGCGGTTAATCAACTACTATTAATATATATATATATATATATATATATATATATATATATATATATATATATATATATATATATATATATATATATATATATATATATAAAGTTCAATAAGTTAGTACGGAGTAATGCAATATATATATATATATATATATATATATATATATATATATATATATTAATATAAAGTTCAGTAAGTTAGTACGGAGTAATACTTTGCATATGGTTAGTAGTAAAAAAGTAAACAATATGATGGTAAAAAAGTAAATGTTTTGTATTGTTATAATTATAAAAATGGTGTATATATATATATATATACACTATATATAAAGATTGACTCCTAAGTCATTAAGTACAGCTTACTCCTATTTAATAATGGTAAAAAAGTAACAAAAGTAACTAAACAATATGATGGTAAAAAAGTAAATGCTTTGTATTGTTGTAATTATAAAAAGGTATATACTATATACTATATATATTAAGATTGACTCCTAAGTCATTAAGTACAGCTTACTCCTATTTAATAATGGTAAAAAAGTAACAAAAATAACTAAACAATATGATGGTAAAAAAGTAAATGTTTTGTATTGTTGTAATTATAAAAAAGTTATAATGAATACTAATTACTACTAATAAAAATCCGTAATATAAAGTAATAAAAATTAATAAATATTACAAACATAAATTCAGTTAATTACATTTGATCTTCATTACAAAGATGAATAAGTTATGGAAGCTTATTAGCCTGTAATCATTTAATTTGCCTTTTCACTATCTATTTATATGTTGAATCCTCCATACTAGGTCATTAATATGCACATTTATACCTATGTAACTAATGACTTAATTTTAAAATATACTGTATTTATATAAATGTTTTTATTGAAAATACTTATATACTTATACATCTATATCTCTATAACTAAAAAGTGACTCCTAAGATATTAAATATGCACATTTATACCTAGCTAAATAGTGATTTAATTTTAAAATATATTGTATTTATATAAATGTTTTTATATAAAATATGGTGTTTATATATATATATATATATAATTTGAGTACAATAATCATAAATATGATTTGTTAAATATGACTTTAATTAAATTAGATTACATAAATAGCATTAAATACTTTATTAAACATGTTTGTGGATCTTTCATATCTGTTCGATTTATTAAATAGCTCATCGTACCTACAAAATAAACAAAAAGCGTAAGAGATATGGAATAGAAAAAGGGAAAAAAATGAAACATAATGAATTAGCTACATAACTCACTAATATATTAGTAAATGGTAGTTGTCTTCAACAAAATCAAACATGTAAGATGTAGTGACCCGAACTTTTCCATGTTTATATATATTAATTGAGATTGATATTTACATGATTAAATGTTTCCAACATGTTAAGCAATCAAACTTGTTAAAACTTGATTAATTGAAATATGTTTCATATAGACAATTGACCACCCAAGTTGATCGGTGATTCACGAACGTTAAAACTTGTAAAAACTATATGATGACATATATATGGATATATATATATATAGTTAACATGATACTATGATAAGAAAACATATCATAAAGTATATTAACAATGAACTACATATGTAAAAACAAGACTACTAACTTAATGATTTTTAAACGAGACATATATGTAACGATTATCGTTGTAAAGACATTTAATGTATATATATCATATTAAGAGATATTCATACATGATAATATCATGATAATATAATAATTTAAAATCTCATTTGATATTATAAACATTGGGTTAACAACATTTAACAAGATCGTTAACCTAAAGGTTTCAAAACAACACTTACATGTAACGACTAACGATGACTTAACGACTCAGTTAAAATGTATATACATGTAGTGTTTTAATATGTATTTATACACTTTTGAAAGACTTCAATACACTTATCAAAATACTTCTACTTAACAAAAATGCTTACAATTACATCCTCGTTCAGTTTCATCAACAATTCTACTCGTATGCACCCGTATTCGTACTCGTACAATACACAGCTTTTAGATGTATGTACTATTGGTATATACACTCCAATGATCAGCTCTTAGCAGCCCATGTGAGTCACCTAACACATGTGGGAACCATCATTTGGCAACTAGCATGAAATATCTCATAAAATTACAAAAATATGAGTAATCATTCATGACTTATTTACATGAAAACAAAATTACATATCCTTTATATCTAATCCATACACCAACGACCAAAAACACCTACAAACACTTTCATTCTTCAATTTTCTTCATCTAATTGATCTCTCTCAAGTTCTATCTTCAAGTTCTAAGTGTTCTTCATAAATTCCAAAAGTTCTAGTTTCATAAAATCAAGAATACTTTCAAGTTTGCTAGCTCACTTCCAATCTTGTAAGGTGATCATCCAACCTCAAGAAATCTTTGTTTCTTACAGTAGGTTATCATTCTAATACAAGGTAATAATCATATTCAAACTTTGGTTCAATTTCTATAACTATAACAATCTTATTTCAAGTGATGATCTTACTTGAACTTGTTTTCGTGTCATGATTCTGCTTCAAGAACTTCGAGCCATCCAAGGATCCATTGAAGCTAGATCCATTTTTCTCTTTTCCAGTAGGTTTATCCAAGGAAATTAAGGTAGTAATGATGTTCATAACATCATTCGATTCATACATATAAAGCTATCTTATTCGAAGGTTTAAACTTGTAATCACTAGAACATAGTTTAGTTAATTCTAAACTTGTTCGCAAACAAAAGTTAATCCTTCTAACTTGACTTTTAAAATCAATTAAACACATGTTATATATCTATATGATATGCTAACTTAATGATTTAAAACCTGGAAACACGAAAAACACCGTAAAACCGGATTTACGCCGTCGTAGTAACACCGCGGGCTGTTTTGGGTTAGTTAATTAAAAACTATGATAAACTTTGATTTAAAAGTTGTTATTCTGAGAAAATGATTTTTATTATGAACATGAAACTATATCCAAAAATTATGGTTAAACTCAAAGTGGAAGTATGTTTTCTAAAATGGTCATCTAGACGTCGTTCTTTCGACTGAAATGACTACCTTTACAAAAACGACTTGTAACTTCTTTTTCCGACTATAAACCTATACTTTTCTGTTTAGATTCATAAAATAGAGTTCAATATGAAACCATAGCAATTTGATTCACTCAAAACGGATTTAAAATGAAGAAGTTATGGGTAAAACAAGATTGGATAATTTTTCTCATTTTAGCTACGTGAAAATTGGTAACAAATCTATTCCAACCATAACTTAATCAACTTGTATTGTATATTATGTAATCTTGAGATACCATAGACACGTATACAATGTTTCGACCTATCATGTCGACACATCTATATATATTTCGGAACAACCATAGACACTCTATATGTGAATGTTGGAGTTAGCTATACAGGGTTGAGGTTGATTCCAAAATATATATAGTTTGAGTTGTGATCAATACTGAGATACGTATACACTGGGTCGTGGATTGATTCAAGATAATATTTATTTATTTCTGTACATCTAACTGTGGACAACTAGTTGTAGGTTACTAACGAGGACAGCTGACTTAATAAACTTAAAACATCAAAATATATTAAAAGTGTTGTAAATATATTTTGAACATACTTTGATATATATGTATATATTGTTATAGGTTCGTGAATCAACCAGTGGCCAAGTCTTACTTCCCGACGAAGTAAAAATCTGTGAAAGTGAGTTATAGTCCCACTTTTAAAATCTAATATTTTTGGGATGAGAATACATGCAGGTTTTATAAATGATTTACAAAATAGACACAAGTACGTGAAACTACATTCTATGGTTGAATTATCGAAATCGAATATGCCCCTTTTTATTAAGTCTGGTAATCTAAGAATTAGGGAACAGACACCCTAATTGACGCGAATCCTAAAGATAGATCTATTGGGCCTAACAAACCCCATCCAAAGTACCGGATGCTTTAGTACTTCGAAATTTATATCATATCCGAAGGGTGTCCCGGAATGATGGGGATATTCTTATATATGCATCTTGTTAATGTCGGTTACCAGGTGTTCACCATATGAATGATTTTTATCTCTATGTATGGGATGTGTATTGAAATATGAAATCTTGTGGTCTATTGTTACGATTTGATATATATAGGTTAAACCTATAACTCACCAACATTTTTGTTGACGTTTAAAGCATGTTTATTCTCAGGTGAATATTAAGAGCTTCCGTTGTTGCATACTAAAATAAGGACAAGATTTGGAGTCCATGTTTGTATGATATTGTGTAAAAACTGCATTCAAGAAACTGATTTCGATGTAACATATTTGTATTGTAAACCATTATGTAATGGTCGTGTGTAAACAGGATATTTTAGATTATCATTATTTGATAATCTACGTAAAGCTTTTTAAACCTTTATTTATGAAATAAAGGTTATGGTTTGTTTTAAAAATGAATGCAGTCTTTGAAAAACGTCTCATATAGAGGTCAAAACCTCGCAACGAAATCAATTAATATGGAACGTTTTTAATCAATAAGAACGGGACATTTCAGTTGGTATCCGAGCGTTGGTCTTAGAGAACCAGAATTTTTCATTAGTGTGTCTTATCGAGTTTGTTAGGATGCATTAGTGAGTCTGGACTTCGACCGTGTTTACTTGAAAAATGATTGCTTAACAAATTTTGTTGGAAACTATATATTTTTAACATGTGAATATTATGTGATATATTAATCTCTTAACGTGTTTGATATTATGTGATAGATGTCTACCTCTAGAACAAGTCCCATTGACTCACCTAATAATAATGAAGAGTCAAATGTAAATTGGAATGATTTGTGGACTGATTCACAAGTTCCCGAAGAGGAACCGGAAGAAGAGTCGGAACCGGAAGAAGAATCGGAACCGGAAGAAGAATCGGAACCGGATGAAGAAATAGAACCGGTGGGGGAAATAATAAAACGGTTAAGTAAAAGAAAATCCTCAACCAACCGACCAAAGTTAATTATGGTCAATGGTGTTTCCGCCAAGGAAGCAAAATATTAGGAGGATTACCAATTCTCCGATGAATCGGATTCCGACGAGGATTCCGATGATGTTATAGAAATTACCCCAACTGAATTTAAAAAGGCAAAAGAAAATAATAAGGGAAAGGGCATAAAAATAGAGAAATCTAATTCCAACTCCGATGAACTTTATATGTATCGTCAACCCCCGAAGTCCTTAAGTTGTAACAATGACCCGGGAACCTCTAAACCACCAGGTTTTTCTAAACCAATGTGGACAACGACGGCTCGTATTAGGGGAACATCATATATCCCTAGAAACTTGGCAAAACGAACCAAAACCGAAGAAGAAGAAACGAGCGAGTCGGAATAAGATAGTTGTATTCGTGTGGTGTAATATATGTAATATAGTGTTCTTATGCTTTATGATATATGTAAAAATTGCTTGTATTAATAAGTATTTTTTTATGAATCTAACTCTTGTCTATTTTACAGTTTAAAAACACAAAATGGATAGACAACCCAATATTTTAAGAGACCTACCCGGAGACATGATTGATGAAATCTTGTCTAGAGTCGGCCAGAATTCCTCGGCACAACTATTTAAGGCGAGATCAGTTTGTAAGACATTCGAAGAACGTTCCAAGAATGTCTTGGTTTATAAGAGACTTTCGTTTGAAAGATGGGGGATATCACATTGGGAAACCCATAAGTTACGATGTGTTTACTTTGACGCATATATTGCGGGGAACCCAAATGCTATTTTACGCAACGGGTTAAGAAATTATTTTGACTCAATATATCCGAATATTGGACTTCGTGATTTAGAAAAAGCGGCTAACATGCAACATAAAGAAGCATGTTATGCTTATGGATTAGTAATGTTCGCTTCTCACCAAAGTGAGAACAAGAACATCGGGCTACAACTATTAAACAAAACGTTTCCACAAGTGACGGAGTCGGTAATTGGGGTAAGAAATGAGGTTTTTAGATTATTACGGGACTGTTGGACATTACGTAACCCTCATCCCTTTGACGACGTTACAACACGCTGTCTTATCAACGGCCATAACGGTTATGTTGCACAAGACCAAGGATGGGAAGTAGTCCTAGTAAAACCAGAATGCATGACTTGTTTCTGGACGTATGAATTACGTGTCTTTATTGCCTTTGCTGAACGACTTGTGTACTAGCTAGAATTACCTTCACAACTATCTTGTATCAAAGTTATTGTGTGCTATATTTCATGCTTTATGTAAAATAAGCGGTATTGTAAGTTTGTAAAATATTGTATAAAAGTTTGAACGCGAAATATTATTATAATCAGTTTTTCATATAGAATTGTAGTAGTTGAATTGTATATTAGCTACTAAGTATGAACTTAACGGGTAGGTACTACCCGAATTTAAACTTATAAAACGCTAATATGAAGAAAAAGCTTTTATAAATGAGTTCATATTATGCTACGAAATACTATTAACTACTCTTAATATTCTGTATGATTAACTTGTTCCATTTAACTATTTTGAAGGAAATGGCACCGACTACTCGACACACCGTGAATATGAATGAAGAGGAATTCCGTACTTTTCTAGCTTCAAACATAGCCGCAGTACAGGCTGCGCTACATACCAACAATAACCTTGGATCCAGCAGTACAGGAAATCGTGTAGGATGCACCTACAAAGAATTCACTGCCTGCAAACCTTTGGAATTTGATGGAACCGAAGGACCGATCGGATTGAAACGGTGGACCGAGAAGGTCGAATCGGTGTTTGCCATAAGTAAGTGTACTGAAGAGGACAAAGTAAAGTACGCTACGCATACCTTCACAGGTTCTGCGTTAACATGGTGGAATACCTATCTAGAGCAAGTGGGACAAGACGATGCGTACGCACTACCGTGGTCAGCATTCAAGCACTTGATGAACGAGAAGTACCGTCCCAGAACCGAGGTCAATAAGCTCAAGACAGAACTTAGAGGGTTACGAACCCAAGGATTTGATATTACCACGTACGAAAGACGATTCACAGAATTGTGCCTATTGTGTCCGGGAGCATTCGAAGATGAGGAAGAGAAGATCGACGCATTTGTGAAAGGATTACCGGAAAGAATCCAAGAAGATATAAGTTCACACGAGCCCGCCTCCATACAACAGGCATGTAGAATGGCTCACAAACTCGTGAACCAAATTGAAGAAAGAATTAAAGAACAGACTGCTGAAGAGGCCAATGTGAAGCAAGTCAAAAGAAAGTGGGAGGAAAACGGTGATAAGAATCACCAATACAACAACAACAACAATTACAACAATAATCGCAACAATTATCCCAACAATCGCAACATCAATCGCAACTACAACAAACGGCCCAACAACAACAACAACAACAGCAACTACAACAATCATCCCAACAACAATAATAACCGCAACAACAACAACAATCAGAAGCAGCTATGCCAAAGGTGTGAAAAGAATCACTCGGGGTTCTGCACCAAATTTTGCAACAAGTGTAAAAGAAATGGTCATAGCGCGGCGAAGTGTGAGGTCTACGGACCAGGGGTTAATAGAACGAAAGGAACAAATGGTGTCGGAACGAGTAATGGCGGAGCAAGTAGTGTCGGAGCAAGTTATGCCAATGTAGTTTGTTATAAATGTGGAAAACCGGGCCACATTATTAGAAATTGCCCGAACCAGGAGAACACGAATGGACAAGGCCGTGGAAGAGTTTTCAATATTAATGCGGCAGAGGCACAGGAAGACCCGGAGCTTGTTACGGGTACGTTTCTTATTGACAATAAATCTGCTTACGTTTTATTTGATTCGGGTGCGGATAGAAGCTATATGAGTAGAGATTTTTGTGCTAAATTAAGTTGTCCATTGACGCCTTTGGATAGTAAATTTTTACTCGAATTAGCAAATGGTAAATTAATTTCAGCAGATAATATATGTCGGAATCGAGAAATTAAACTGGTTAGCGAAACATTTAAGATTGATTTGATACCAGTAGAGTTAGGGAGTTTTGATGTGATAATCGGTATGGACTGGTTGAAAGAAGTGAAAGCGGAGATCGTTTGTTACAAAAATGCAATTCGCATTATACGAGAAAAAGGAAAACCCTTAATGGTGTACGGAGAAAAGGGCAACACGAAGCTACATCTTATTAGTAATTTGAAGGCACAAAAACTAATAAGAAAAGGTTGCTATGCTGTTCTAGCACACGTCGAGAAAGTACAAACTGAAGAAAAGAGCATCAATGATGTTCCCATTGCAAAAGAATTTCCCGATGTATTTCCGAAAGAATTACCGGGATTACCCCCACATCGATCCGTTGAATTTCAAATAGATCTTGTACCAGGAGCTGCACCAATAGCTCGTGCTCCTTACAGACTCGCACCCAGCGAGATGAAAGAACTACAAAGCCAATTACAAGAACTTTTAGAGCGTGGTTTCATTCGACCAAGCACATCACCGTGGGGAGCTCCTGTTTTGTTTGTCAAGAAGAAAGATGGTACATTCAGGTTGTGTATCGACTACCGAGAGTTGAACAAACTTACCATCAAGAACCGCTACCCACTACCGAGAATCGATGACTTATTTGATCAACTACAAGGCTCGTCTGTTTATTCAAAGATTGACTTACGTTCCGGGTATCATCAAATGCGGGTGAAAGAAGATGATATTCCAAAGACTGCTTTCAGAACACGTTACGGTCATTACGAGTTTATGGTCATGCCGTTTGGTTTAACTAATGCACCAGCTGTGTTCATGGACCTTATGAACCGAGTGTGTGGACCATACCTTGACAAGTTTGTCATTGTTTTCATTGATGACATACTTATTTACTCAAAGAATGACCAAGAACACGGTGAACATTTGAGAAAGGTGTTAGAAGTATTGAGGAAGGAAGAATTGTACGCTAAGTTTTCAAAGTGTGCATTTTGGTTGGAAGAAGTTCAATTCCTCGGTCACATAGTGAACAAAGAAGGTATTAAGGTGGATCCGGCAAAGATAGAAACTGTTGAAAAATGGGAAACCCCGAAAACTCCAAAACACATACGCCAGTTTTTAGGACTAGCTGGTTACTACAGAAGGTTCATCCAAGACTTTTCCAGAATAGCAAAACCCTTGACTGCATTAACGCATAAAGGGAAGAAATTTGAATGGAATGATGAACAAGAGAAAGCGTTTCAGTTATTGAAGAAAAAGCTAACTACGGCACCTATATTGTCATTGCCTGAAGGGAATGATGATTTTGTGATTTATTGTGACGCATCAAAGCAAGGTCTCGGTTGTGTATTAATGCAACGAACGAAGGTGATTGCTTATGCGTCTAGACAATTGAAGATTCACGAACAAAATTATACGACGCATGATTTAGAATTAGGCGCGGTTGTTTTTGCATTAAAGACTTGGAGGCACTACTTATATGGGGTCAAAAGTATTATATATACCGACCACAAAAGTCTTCAACACATATTTAATCAGAAACAACTGAATATGAGGCAGCGTAGGTGGATTGAATTGTTGAATGATTACGACTTTGAGATTCGTTACCACCCGGGGAAGGCAAATGTGGTAGCCGATGCCTTGAGTAGGAAGGACAGAGAACCCATTCGAGTAAAATCTATGAATATAATGATTCATAATAACATTACTACTCAAATAAAGGAGGCGCAACAAGGAGTTTTAAAAGAGGGAAATTTAAAGGATGAAATACCCAAAGGATC
Organism: Rutidosis leptorrhynchoides; assembly: GCF_046630445.1. NCBI lineage: Eukaryota > Viridiplantae > Streptophyta > Magnoliopsida > Asterales > Asteraceae > Rutidosis > Rutidosis leptorrhynchoides. Next base: position 53,730,658 of record NC_092337.1, read on the forward strand.
GGAGAAGCATCTTAATATTCGGGAAGACGGAACCCGGTATAGGGCTGAAAGGATTTGGGTACCAAAATTTGGAGATATGAGAGAAATGGTACTTAGAGAAGCTCATAAAACCAGATACTCAATACATCCTGGAACGGGGAAGATGTACAAGGATCTCAAGAAACATTTTTGGTGGCCGGGTATGAAAGCCGATGTTGCTAAATACGTAGGAGAATGTTTGACGTGTTCTAAGGTCAAAGCTGAGCATCAGAAACCATCAGGTCTACTTCAACAACCCGAAATCCCGGAATGGAAATGGGAAAACATTACCATGGATTTCATCACTAAATTGCCAAGGACTGCAAGTGGTTTTGATACTATTTGGGTAATAGTTGACCGTCTCACCAAATCAGCACACTTCTTGCCAATAAGAGAAGATGACAAGATGGATAAGTTAGCACGACTGTATTTGAAGGAAGTCATCTCCAGACATGGAATACCAATCTCTATTATCTCTGATAGGGATGGCAGATTTATTTCAAGATTCTGGCAGACATTACAGCAAGCATTAGGAACTCGTCTAGACATGAGTACTGCCTATCATCCACAAACTGATGGGCAGAGCGAAAGGACGATACAAACGCTTGAAGACATGCTACGAGCATGTGTTATTGATTTCGGAAACAGTTGGGATCGACATCTACCGTTAGCAGAATTTTCCTACAACAACAGCTACCATTCAAGCATTGAGATGGCGCCGTTTGAAGCACTTTATGGTAGAAAGTGCAGGTCTCCGATTTGTTGGAGTGAAGTGGGGGATAGACAGATTACGGGTCCGGAGATTATACAAGAAACTACCGAGAAGATCATCCAAATTCAACAACGGTTGAAAACCGCCCAAAGTCGACAAAAGAGCTACGCTGACATTAAAAGAAAAGATATAGAATTTGAAATTGGAGAGATGGTCATGCTTAAAGTTGCACCTTGGAAAGGCGTTGTTCGATTTGGTAAACGAGGGAAATTAAATCCAAGGTATATTGGACCATTCAAGATTATTGATCGTATCGGACCAGTAGCTTACCGACTAGAGTTACCTCAACAACTCGCGGCTGTACATAACACTTTCCATGTCTCGAATTTAAAGAAATGTTTTGCTAAAGAAGATCTCACTATTCCGTTAGATGAAATCCAAATCAACGAAAAACTTCAATTCATCGAAGAACCCGTCGAAATAATGGATCGTGAGGTTAAAAGACTTAAGCAAAACAAGATACCAATTGTTAAGGTTCGATGGAATGCTCGTAGAGGACCCGAGTTCACCTGGGAGCGTGAAGATCAGATGAAGAAGAAATACCCGCATCTATTTCCAGAAGATTCGTCAACACCTTCAACAGCTTAAAATTTCGGGACGAAATTTATTTAACGGGTAGGTACTGTAGTGACCCGAACTTTTCCATGTTTATATATATTAATTGAGATTGATATTTACATGATTAAATGTTTCCAACATGTTAAGCAATCAAACTTGTTAAAACTTGATTAATTGAAATATGTTTCATATAGACAATTGACCACCCAAGTTGATCGGTGATTCACGAACGTTAAAACTTGTAAAAACTATATGATGACATATATATGGATATATATATATAGTTAACATGATACTATGATAAGAAAACATATCATAAAGTATATTAACAATGAACTACATATGTAAAAACAAGACTACTAACTTAATGATTTTTAAACGAGACATATATGTAACGATTATCGTTGTAAAGACATTTAATGTATATATATCATATTAAGAGATATTCATACATGATAATATCATGATAATATAATAATTTAAAATCTCATTTGATATTATAAACATTGGGTTAACAATATTTAACAAGATCGTTAACCTAAAGGTTTCAAAACAACACTTACATGTAACGACTAACGATGACTTAACGACTCAGTTAAAATGTATATACATGTAGTGTTTTAATATGTATTTATACACTTTTGAAAGACTTCAATACACTTATCAAAATACTTCTACTTAACAAAAATGCTTACAATTACATCCTCGTTCAGTTTCATCAACAATTCTACTCGTATGCACCCGTATTCGTACTCGTACAATACACAGCTTTTAGATGTATGTACTATTGGTATATACACTCCAATGATCAGCTCTTAGCAGCCCATGTGAGTCACCTAACACATGTGGGAACCATCATTTGGCAACTAGCATGAAATATCTCATAAAATTACAAAAATATGAGTAATCATTCATGACTTATTTACATGAAAACAAAATTACATATCCTTTATATCTAATCCATACACCAACGACCAAAAACACCTACAAACACTTTCATTCTTCAATTTTCTTCATCTAATTGATCTCTCTCAAGTTCTATCTTCAAGTTCTAAGTGTTCTTCATAAATTCCAAAAGTTCTAGTTTCATAAAATCAAGAATACTTTCAAGTTTGCTAGCTCACTTCCAATCTTGTAAGGTGATCATCCAACCTCAAGAAATCTTTGTTTCTTACAGTAGGTTATCATTCTAATACAAGGTAATAATCATATTCAAACTTTGGTTCAATTTCTATAACTATAACAATCTTATTTCAAGTGATGATCTTACTTGAACTTGTTTTCGTGTCATGATTCTGCTTCAAGAACTTCGAGCCATCCAAGGATCCATTGAAGCTAGATCTATTTTTCTCTTTTCCAGTAGGTTTATCCAAGGAAATTAAGGTAGTAATGATGTTCATAACATCATTCGATTCATACATATAAAGCTATCTTATTCGAAGGTTTAAACTTGTAATCACTAGAACATAGTTTAGTTAATTCTAAACTTGTTCGCAAACAAAAGTTAATCCTTCTAACTTGACTTTTAAAATCAATTAAACACATGTTCTATATCTATATGATATGCTAACTTAATGATTTAAAACCTGGAAACACGAAAAACACCGTAAAACCGGATTTACGCCGTCGTAGTAACACCGCGGGCTGTTTTGGGTTAGTTAATTAAAAACTATGATAAACTTTGATTTAAAAGTTGTTATTCTGAGAAAATGATTTTTATTATGAACATGAAACTATATCCAAAAATTATGGTTAAACTCAAAGTGGAAGTATGTTTTCTAAAATGGTCATCTAGACGTCGTTCTTTCGACTGAAATGACTACCTTTACAAAAACGACTTGTAACTTCTTTTTCCGACTATAAACCTATACTTTTCTGTTTATATTCATAAAATAGAGTTCAATATGAAACCATAGCAATTTGATTCACTCAAAACGGATTTAAAATGAAGAAGTTATGGGTAAAACAAGATTGGATAATTTTTCTCATTTTAGCTACGTGAAAATTGGTAACAAATCTATTCCAACCATAACTTAATCAACTTGTATTGTATATTATGTAATCTTGAGATACCATAGACACGTATACAATGTTTCGACCTATCATGTCGACACATCTATATATATTTCGGAACAACCATAGACACTCTATATGTGAATGTTGGAGTTAGCTATACAGGGTTGAGGTTGATTCCAAAATATATATAGTTTGAGTTGTGATCAATACTGAGATACGTATACACTGGGTCGTGGATTGATTCAAGATAATATTTATTTATTTCTGTACATCTAACTGTGGACAACTAGTTGTAGGTTACTAACGAGGACAGCTGACTTAATAAACTTAAAACATCAAAATATATTAAAAGTGTTGTAAATATATTTTGAACATACTTTGATATATATGTATATATTGTTATAGGTTCGTGAATCAACCAGTGGCCAAGTCTTACTTCCCGACGAAGTAAAAATCTGTGAAAGTGAGTTATAGTCCCACTTTTAAAATCTAATATTTTTGGGATGAGAATACATGCAGGTTTTATAAATGATTTACAAAATAGACACAAGTACGTGAAACTACATTCTATGGTTGAATTATCGAAATCGAATATGCCCCTTTTTATTAAGTCTGGTAATCTAAGAATTAGGGAACAGACACCCTAATTGACGCGAATCCTAAAGATAGATCTATTGGGCCTAACAAACCCCATCCAAAGTACCGGATGCTTTAGTACTTCGAAATTTATATCATATCCGAAGGGTGTCCCGGAATGATGGGGATATTCTTATATATGCATCTTGTTAATGTCGGTTACCAGGTGTTCACCATATGAATGATTTTTATCTCTATGTATGGGATGTGTATTGAAATATGAAATCTTGTGGTCTATTGTTACGATTTGATATATATAGGTTAAACCTATAACTCACCAACATTTTTGTTGACGTTTAAAGCATGTTTATTCTCAGGTGAATATTAAGAGCTTCCGTTGTTGCATACTAAAATAAGGACAAGATTTGGAGTCCATGTTTGTATGATATTGTGTAAAAACTGCATTCAAGAAACTGATTTCGATGTAACATATTTGTATTGTAAACCATTATGTAATGGTCGTGTGTAAACAGGATATTTTAGATTATCATTATTTGATAATCTACGTAAAGCTTTTTAAACCTTTATTTATGAAATAAAGGTTATGGTTTGTTTTAAAAATGAATGCAGTCTTTGAAAAACGTCTCATATAGAGGTCAAAACCTCGCAACGAAATCAATTAATATGGAACGTTTTTAATCAATAAGAACGGGACATTTCAGAAGATTTAATATTATTTTTATTAAGCGGATTAAATCAATATTAGTAACTTACATATAATATATATTTATTATTATTTATTTAATATCAATTAAATGGTAAATAAATAAATAGTAGTAAAATAAATAATAAATAAAGCAAAAATAAAAAATAAAAAATGAACAATAAATATACAAACCTTTCATCTTCTTACTGAAATAACTTATTTTTCTTCTAGCCTATAAATATGTATGTTATCACATCATGTGTAACAAGTATTACTATATCCACCTAATGTAAAGAACTATTAGTTTCATATAATCCTTATTTTATATTTTATATGCATAATTTACAAGAAATTTGCTGACATCAGTCAAAGCCTTCCATATCACGCCGGTTAGAAAACCTGCAGCAACCTATCTCACTCTCAAGTGCCATACACAAACCATAAACATATTCGTGCAACGCACGGGCATTGCAACTAGTACAAATATAATACACCAGTTAATGTACATAATTAATTTTAAGATATTTCTGACAACTTTTATTAAGGTGCTTAAAAAATATTTAAATTTTTAATAACCGCTAAAGTTAACACAACCAGCACCTTAATGATGTTAGAAATTTTTTTATTGATTTATAAAAAGAGTAAGTGAAAATAACTAGATTTTACATTTAGTTTTGAGATTCAGGTGGCTTAGTTTTGGGCTACTGGACCACAAACACGTCATTTTCATAGCGAGACGTGGGTTATGGCCCGTGGGAGTGTAGACCACGCCCATGAAGCTTCGGCATATATCCTGAGTAATTTACATGCATACGAAAGGTATGTAAATCATTAAAATTGGATTAATGGATTATAAATATCATAGAAGATAGTGCAGTTTTTTTACTTTTCTATTATAATTTAATGTAAAATGAAGACTTTTGTAAAGTGAATAATTTATTAATAAATTTTTGTCATTTAATTTGTGGAGTATATGATAGTAAGAGATGAGAAATATACGAGAGGTCTCGGGAGTAAGGATAGGGGTCGTATGATAGCTAACTTTCATTTACACTTCGTTGCAACTCAAAAAAGTATGGTCAAGGAGGTTCGGGTTCCGTTTATGAATTAAATTTGGAAAAACAACGTTGAATAGATGATTTTCTCAAACTTATCGACGTAGTATTTGTTCTATTATGGATTGCTACTTGTGTTGTATTTACTGCGTCAAGTATGAAGTTACTTACTATAAACGTGTACGCCTCGTACAATGAGGCTTTAATGAGTATGCCTTGGGACCAATTTCCGATATGAGTAATGAATAGCTTGGACCTGCCTGCGTTTTGGTGGTTTTGGTGATTTTAACTACACCTGTTTTTCGGATGAGAGGTTACGTGAAGAGCAGGATGTGGCAATCATGGATGGTGTTGGCTCTTTTTCAAGATGGGTGGCACCCATGCCTTTTCCTCCCCAATTGTATGAGGTGTGCGAACACTTTTATCTGTGATATCTCGGGGTGTTTTAGTGGAGAATAAACTAGATTCAGTGATATGGTCACCCACAATTAAAGGAAAAATCAAAATCATATCTTTCGAATGGGCAACAAACGCAAAGCTACGTCACTCTCATCAACTACTCGAAACCCGTGGATCCTACTATAATCGACATTTTTCAATGTATTCACATGCTTAAATTTGTAAGCTGCTATGCAACATTTTTTGTTTAAGTACTTTACATTGCAAGTATTATAGACTTTAGTTCAAATGTATAATGGATCAACTGAGGGTCAACTTTGTAATGGGCTAAGTCATCTCTTTGATGGCTTAGCTTGATTTTTATATATAAGATATCTTGTTTTTTGCCAAAAAAAAAAAAAAAAAAAAGATAGGATAAGAAATATAATAATAAAAAAAATATAAATTGAAGAAAGTGAGATTAGTAGAGATAATAATGATAAGTTGTGATCAGAGAAAGTTTTAATAATTTAAATTGTTAGCAGTACATCATTTAAGAGAGTTCTAATAATTGAAATCGTTTAGCAGTACATCATTCTTTTTTTTTTGTTGGCAAAATACATATTTTATTATATATAAAATAAAAAGATCCGGAGATCTAGCAGTGTTACAAATGGTGCAGAATTCCCAACGGAATCTGTAAGTTACAAAGCAAGTTCAAACATGAACCGCAATTGAGTGAATAGCCACCTATTACAATAGATTGTGATAAATACCATAGCATATATACAACATCGGAAAAAAACAACAATCCTATACAACGACCTAAATCTTGAAACGTAACCTTCTGCCAGAAAACCAAACCCAAAAAAGCTTCCAAACCCAAGTCGTAGCCAACAAAGCGGACCACGCTCCACGAACCACAGAGAACCACCCCCAACCCAGCACCATAAACCAATCATAATAACCGCCCGCCGGGAAACCCAAGAACACCCGCCTCGAGACCGCAACTAGAGAACCGAGAAAACCCCACGTCAGCCAGCAACACCAAGGAAACCTAGAACAATCCACTTGGAACCCTAGCCCGTTGAAATCCAACCTACGGAAGAAGGATAAACAACCGAGAGAAAACCCCGACAAACTAATTTATTGGAGCTCAACAACAAGTCATTGAGGCGGCAACAACGCGAGATCCACTCCAAACCGAATCCCGCGACTAGGAAGATGGAACGATCGGATAAATGACAAAGAAAACGACACCGGAACAAAGGAGAACCGCGGACGACATAAACAACAAAACAGACCGACTGGTCGTGACTCCGGCCAGCCTGCCTGCCACCTCGACACCACACGGGACTGGGGAAAAAGGAGAGGCATGAAAAAAAAAAAAGTGGAGCGATAAAACTCCAGAAAAGGAAGACCGGAATACAAACCCACGCCGCAGTCGCGACCACCAACGCACACCTGCCAGAAAAATGGCAGGAGCCACTGGACCACACACAACCACCAACATAATGAATATAACGGTAAAAAAAGTGCCATTTTTATTAAAAAAAAAATAAAGAAAAGCTGACATAGAAATCTGGAAAAAACGCCGGAACAACTCCGACTCACAGATCTACCGGCAGAAACAAGAAAGTGACAAACCAAAAAATCGACGTCCGGCCTGAAACGTCACAGAGCACCTACAGGTGCTCGCCGCCTGCGACGAGCAGGAAAGGATGTTGGAAAAGTCACCGAAAAATAAAAACCCAACGGCCAAAACCCTATCACCGAAAAGAAGGAGAAAAAGCCAGAAGATAAACCTGCGAGTACCAAAAACAGAACCACCACGAAGAACTCGTGGTGGCTCGCAGCCTGTTGTCGGAAAACAGAGAGAGACCAAACGACCTTGACCATCAAATCGGAGCGAAGGAACAGTAGATCTGAGTAAAAAAACGCAAAAGAACGGAAAAAAGGGAAAGCCGGACCTCCGACGAGATGCCGGAGGCCGTATGCGGCGGCGATGGTGTAAGGGTGTCTGCAAGGAAAAAGCAAGATGGAGAGAACGAGAGGGTAGAGAGAGAATTGGGTGAGGGGTTGCAGGTACTTTGTACATCATTCTTGTATCTTGAACATTTAAATGCTTTAATAGCGCTCCCCACAATGATCTCCCTCACAAATTAGGAGACTAACTTACTAAGCCATTAGCACGACTCACTTTCTTAAATCGCTCTAACTTCCAGTCTTTAGTTCCGTCTTTTTCAAGCATATTTGAGGACGGGTGAAATGGAATAAAATTTTACACTTCACACTAATATTTGTATTTTGATTTTTTATTAGTATAATGAGTTTCAATTTTTTCAAGAATTATGTTACATATGACACGAATTCAACCTTTATTTATATGAGTAAATAAATGTTAAATGTTGATTTAGCACTGAGATAATATTAATGTGACGGTTGAATTATGATGAAAGAACCGTCACATTAATATTATATCAGTGCTAAATCAACATTCAACATTTATTTACTCATATAAATAAAGGTTGAATTCGTGTCATCTGTAACATAATTCTTGAAAAAATTGAAACTTATTATACTAAAAAGAAAAATCAAAATACATGAAAGAAGCCAACGAAGCATTGCTTCAACAGCGAACCCTTCACCTTGTGTGTTGGGGTTAGGTCATGGGTTCGAGCCTCGCTCTGTCCAACATATTCATTAGTTAGCCTGAATATTGAAGCGACCCGTCCAAATCCATAAGGACGAATACAATAACATATGGTTACATTGCGAGGTATTTGACCTCTATATGATACATTTTACAAACATTACATTCGTTTTTAAAAGACAAACTTTCATTTCATCGAAAGTTGATAGGCGTACATACCATTTCATAATATCCAAAATATAAATGACATAATCTGTCATTTACTTAATAATAATCTTTATTGAACTCAATGAATTGAATGCAACGTCTTTTGAAATATGCCATGAATGACTCCAAGTAATATCTTTAAAATGAGCAAATGCACAGCGGAAGATTTCTTTAATACCTGAGAATAAACATGCTTTCAAGTGTCAACCAAAAGGTTGGTGAGTTCATTAGTTTATCACAATCATTCATTTTCATCATTTTAATAGACCACAATATTTCCAAATATTTAATTGTACACGTAACCCGAGTACAAAATAATATGCGTAACCCGCGAATTAAAAATCATTCATATGGTTAACACCTGGTAATCTACATTAACAAAATGCATCTAGAATATCCCCATCATTCCGGGACTCTCATCGGACATGATAAAATCGAAGTACTAAAGCATCCATAACCTGGTTGTGTTGTTGAGGTGTGGGATGCGGATGTTATTGTTTGTGGTGATAATGGTATTGTTGGTGTTGCAGATGGTGGTACTGTTATTGCCGGTGCTGCTGCTGGTGCTTGTAACCTTTGCACCATATTCTCTAAAGCCACCACTCGAGTGCGAAGCTCGTTGACTTCTTCTATTACATCGGGGTGATTGTCGGTTAGGACGAGTGGGTGAATAAGATCTAGAATGTGAGATAGTATATAATCGTGACGAGATACTCTGGAAATGAGAGAGAAAATGGTGTCTCGAATAGGTTCACCGGTAAGTGCTTCAGGTTCATCGCCAAGAGGGCAATGTGATGGATGGAAGGGATCACCTTCTTCTTGTCTCTAATGACTAAGTAGACTACGAACCCATCCCTAATTCATCCAGAATAGATGATGGCTAATTGGTTGATCCATTCCGGTCACACTGATTTCGGAGCTCGAGTGAAACTCCATATCAGAATCCGAGGGACTTGAACTAGTGGTGAATTCCATTTCGTATGATTGAACAAAGGGTTTTTCAATACGAAATGATTTCTGGCTATCGGATGGTATTCTAATTAAATAGAATATCCATATATATATAGAACAAACGATTTCGTAGATTACGGAGGGATTTACGAAATATGCCAGGCAAAGTTACAGTAACATATACGCTAAGATATGAATTAGCAGATATGCTAATATACGAATTCTGTCTATACACTATTCATGCAATCAATGCAGTATGATGTATCTAGACTAAGGATGATAAGGAGATAATTTTAGACAAGACATGATAAGCAAAACTTTTTGACATGCAGCTAAGGTCGAAGTCCAGACTCATTAATGCATCTTAATATCTATCAATTAGACACACTAATACAAGACTTGGTTCGCTAAGACCACCGCTCTGATACCACATGAGACGACCCGTCCTAATCCATAAGGACGAATACAATAACATATGATTACATTGCGAGGCATTTGACCTCTAAATGATACATTTTACAAACATTGCATTCGTTTTTAAAAGACAAACTTTCATTTCATCGAAAGTTAACAGGCATGTATACTATTTCATAATATCCAACTACAAATGACCTAAACTGTCATTTACTTAATCAAAATCTTTATTGAACTCAACGACTTGAATTCAACGTCTTTTGAAATATCCCATGAATGACTCCAAGTAATATCTTCAAAATGAGCAAATGCACAGCGGAAGATTCTTTTCAATCCAGAGAATAAACATGCTTTAAAGTGTCAACCAAAAGGTTGGTGAGTTCATTAGTTTATCATCAATATTCATTTCCATCATTTTTAATAGACCACAAGATTTTAATTTCCATTTCTCATAAATATACATCTCATACATAGAGATAAAAAATCATTCATATGGATTGAACACCTGGTAACCGACATTAACAAGATGCATATAGAATATCCCCATCATTCCGGGACTCCCTTCGGACATGATAAAATCGAAGTACTAAAGCAGTTCAAATTCTATGACTGGGGCTTGTTAGTGCCCATAGATCTATCTTTAGGATTCGCGTCAATTAGGGGCCAGTTCCCTAATTCTTAGGCTACCAAGCTAAAAGGGGCATATTCGATTCGATAATCCAACCATAGAATGTAGTTTCAATTACTTGTGTCTATTTCGTAAAATGTTTATAAAAGCAGCGCATGTATTCTCAGTCCCAAAAATATATATTGAAAAAGCATTTAAAAAGGGAGCAAATGAAACTTACAATACTGTATTTCGTAGCAATAATGCATATGACGGCACTGAACAAGTGCAGGGTTGGCCTCGGATTCACGAACCTATATTAAGTATATATATATATATATATATATATATATATATATATATATATATATATATATATATATATATATATATATATATATATATATATATATATATATATATAATCAATGTCTGTCTAACAATTAAGGTCGAGTCATAGTGTACCACAATCCTAATGCTCGAGACCGATATGCAAAAGTTAACAAAATCAGTTTGACCCAAATGACTTTCAAAATCTATACGTGTTTATTATATACGTTAAATATAGTCATTTTATATATTTAAATATATTTATCAGATTTTATTAGAGTAAATATTAAAAGTCATTTATTAATAAAATTTTATATTAATATATATATATATATATATATATATATATATATATATATATATATATATATATATATATATATATATATATATATATATATATATATATGATAAAAATATAATTTTATATATCTTAAGTAATAAAATTTATAAAGTTCACTTAATATCCTAAAATATAGTAGTATGTATTATTAATGTAATTATATTACGTGTGGTAAAAATATCTTTGTATTACATATTTATTTGATAAAATAGTATTGATAATAATAATAAAAATTGTATTATTTTGTAATAATAATAATAATTATTATTATTCTACTAATAATAAAAATAACCATATTTATATTTAATAATGATGATATTTATTATAATAAAATAATTATTCTAATCATAGTAATTTTAATAATAATGATACTTTTTATAATTAACTGTAATAATAATGTTTTATATAAAAATAATAATTTTATTCAAAATGATAATTTTTAATAATAATAATACTAAAATGATAATAATAATGATATTTTATAATAACAATGATATTTCTATTAAAATGATAATTTTAATAAAAATAATTGTTTTAATATTAATGATACTTTTAATAATAATAATAACGATAAAAATAATAAAATGGTAGTTTTAATACAAATGTTAATTATTTTAGTAATAATAATAATAATAATAATAATAATAATAATAATAATAATAATAATAATAATAATAATAATAATAATAATAATAATAATAATGATTATTAGATAATAATAATAATGACGATAATAACGACGATAATGATAACGATAACAATAACGATAACGATAAAGATAACGTTAACGATAACGATAACGATAATAATAACGATAATAATAACGATAACGTTAACGATAACGATAACGATAACGATAATAATAATCATTTTAACAATAATACTTAAAATTATAGATAATTCAATTAATGATATCTTTTAATCCGTTCATCGAAACCATACGCTTTCTAAATAAAAAGTTATTAATTTTTCGCCAGCTTTCCAACGACATGCATATCATATACCTTATCTCAGTAGCATATGTACTAAATTCATGATTTATTATAAACTATATAACGACAAAATTAAACATTCAAGCATGTATAATCATATATACTCGAGCACTAGTCAGGGATACACTATTAATATATAAAAGTTAAGTTATGAGTGCTCACGTATCAATATTGTGGTTCAATATTGTAGGAAAGTACGTAGACGTAACGGAGATGATAAATACTAGTTTGACCTCTTAAGCATACCCCCGAACCATACCCATAACCTCCAAAGCAATAACCCATAATTTCCTTAGCTCTATCCCTCTCAAAAACTCGTTTTGAAATAGCTCGAACATGCCCTCATCGTAATATTTTATGTATAGTACTAATAATAATATTAATACTAATAATAATAATAATAATAATAATAATAATAATAATAATAAGATTAATAATAATAATAAATAAATTAAATTAAATATTACAGAGTATATGTATTGAGATAGAGAGTTGAGAATGAATCACAAAACAGCTCGAACTCGATTTATAGGCACTTAACTCACCTAACCACCTTATGCGATCGCATGAGGCTTGTGTGGTGCAGCCATGCGATTGCATGAGCCAAGCATCCAGCTCACATTCGCAAGTTAAGGGCTGTTGACACTTTATTATTATTATTATTATTATTATATATATTATATTTAATTTATATAATTATTTATATATTATATTATATTTACGTGCATAGTTAAATTGTAATTTTAGTTCCGTTAACTCGCACGTTGTCACTCGACCTATATCTAGGTTCTGGATTCTCGAACACATTCTCGTATGCTTAAAAAACTGATACTTTACGTTTCATGATGTATACATTTACCAAAATCTAGACTTAAATCAATGAAAAATTAACCCACTCGAAGTGTAACTTATTCATTTTAGTGTTTTGGTCAATTGCTTCTATAAATCGTCTTCTCATTATTTTAATATAATATTTTATAAAATCTATATTACAAGAAAAATGAATAAAAACATTTTACATTTAAGTTAACATTTTCTAATAATATGTTTTATTACGTTGTAAACTATATAAATAATAACGTTTGAAAATATGTAAGTTTTATTATATATATTTTGAAATCGTTTAAATAATAGAAAGTAACGTCTGTATTTTAAAGCTTAAAATCGATTTAACTCATTTATTCACAAACGTTTATAAAACATAATCAAATTATATTATGTTCAAAATCATTTTAATTGAAAAGGTTATAATAGTAGAAGTTGTTATATCATAAGATGTTTTTTTTTTAATAATAAAAGTGTATTATATCTAAAAACGTTTTCATTTAAGGAAGTAAAATTATATATATCATAACAGGCTTCCAGTTGTTAACTTACAGTTTATTCGTGAGTTGTAGGGTTAAGTCCAATGGATGATTAAACGTATGACATCATATTAATATAGCACGATAATCTATCTATCTGATCGACATCCATTATCTATGTTATTACATATTATAAAGTTAAATATTTTACTTAGCAAGAATCACGAGGAAATTATTGTAAAGCATGAATTGGAAATCAAATAGGAATCTCCACCAATCCTTGTCTAATCCTCGATAACTGACACAATTGTTCTTACTTGTAAATCACCTTACCAATATTTTCGAATATTGTTAAAATGGATAGATTTCTTAAATTATGGTGGACCTCACAACAGAGACTCGTAATCACAATTACAATGTATCTGATAATTCAATCATTTGATATTATATTTTACTTCCGTCGATAATTATATTAAATATATATCAAAACAAATATGTTCATGTAAAGTATTATACATCTAATACTTTGTTAACGTTTTCAATTAATATGACTATATCTTATATATATATACATGTCTATACACATAATTGTTCGTGAATCGTCGAGCACAGTCAAAGGGTAATTGATTACATGAACAAAGTTCAAAGTTTTTTTTTTTTTTTTTTGAGATTTCAACAATATAGAACTTTGCTTATCGTGTCAGAACATATAAAGATTAAGTTTAAATTCAGTCGGAAATTTTCGGGTTGTCACAGTACCTACCCGTTAAAGAAATTTCGTCCCCAAAATTTGATCGAGGTCGTCATGGATAACAATAAGAATGTTTTCATGACAAATATGAGTTGATAAATAGAGTTTTATCATTATTGAGTAATATGAATAAAACCATTTGATTTTGTGAAGAGTACGAGTGAAGCTATCACAAAAGAGTGAAATGAGGAGGTGTAGATTTGTCATATCTTTTGACGTAGATAGGATTGATTTCCAAATTCAAGAGATTTGGAGAAAATATTCGTAATAAGATTTGATTCTTCGGTAATCAAGGAAATTGGATCTTCTTTGGTTAAATGCAATAATCTGTTTCGATTGCTCTGTCGGATATTTCACTATAAATCTACCCTCTTCGTTCCCTTATTTTCACAGCTCATACTTTCTATTCTATTTCCCTCAATTCATACTTTAAAGCATTCATCAATATGCTCCATCCAGTTCTGCTTCTTGATATATTCCTAACTTTCATATCTGTCATTCTTCTTTTTTATCTGCCGCCGGAAGAATTTATTTACTTCTACTATACTCTTGGTTTTATATTGTTCTTAGTTCTCCCGTGTCTTTATATTGCTATATGAATCGATATACACGGTTTGTAATTTCTGAGTTGTTGTTGGGCTTTATATCTTCCTTTATATTTCAAAGTGCCTGCTTCTGTCTTCTATAATCATTGTCATCCACAGTTAATGCTCTCTCCTATTTGCTACGATTTATACCCCCATTTCTATTTCGGAGCTTCATGCTCTGTTTTCTCTTCTATTCATTAAGCATCGCATGTAATGGTCCAGAATTCGTAGATATGAATTTCGGAATGAACATAGTTAATGTTCTAAGAAGTAAATCGTAATGGCATGATCTTGATTTGTCAAATTACCAGAATACCTCGAAAAAGACCGAATCATCAAGAAAATATTTTCTTGATATGTTTAGTAGAATACAAGAGTCGTGTAACATGGCACATGATGACGTTATGATCTGTGAATCATCACGTTCCATTTAGAAACTCAGTATGACTTATTGTAATATAATCACGTTGATCAAGTGTCATTATATTATACTAAATCATGCTTCAGTTCCCAACACTACTTCAAAAAAAATTCATATTTTAAACTCGAAGGTTTCAGAATTTAGAAACTAATATAGTTTCTTTTATGATGTAACACAGATAGCGCGAAGAGATAAATGATTTCGGATAACAATAGTTATAAAGATATCTTCAGAAATATCGAAGATATTTATAATGAAAGATATGATGATATCTTAGAATTTCTAACATCGATGGATGATGATGAAGATTTATCTGTAAAGGTTTAGAGTCAGGAGTAAGGTATTCGCTAAAGACTTCAGCAGACACTGAATCATTTGGATTCTTTGAAGGCAGATTTAGTCGTTGTGATTTATCCACAGCTTCCTTCATGGTTTGCTCAATCCGTTTTCCAGTTCCAAACCTTCTCTTTTTCCGAGCTTTGCCAACACACTATTCTTTATCATCAAACTTTTAACTGTTACGGTTGTCTACAGTTTCTGCTGCTTCATTCAACTTTTCCAAAAATTGCGGAGAACTAATTCGTAGATTGGGGTGTTTTTCAGAAACTTCACATTCGAAGTATATAAGTCTAGGAGATAGACGTTATATGTACACATATAACTGTTGGTGTAGACATGCTGCAAGATTTCAAAATACTGATTACTAATTTTCAGTAATTGGCATGACAATTCTTGTTACAAGATGCGGATGAGTAAATGATTGGATTTCGATAAATATAATGATTTTTCGGAAAGTCAAAGATCAGTGAAGTTGTTGGTAATTTTATTGCTAATGTGGTGAGATATAAAAGGTTCTCCGGTAACGATGACGAAAGGGCAACGTCTATATCGAGGTTATAATAAGACTGTTTCAACTGAAAAGTCGAAGTTGACTTGCTGGAGCTGTGACAAAACTGACTAATTTGAAAAGGAATCGCAAAGTTATTTTTGCTAATAAATGCCCAAGGGTCTGGGACAGATACGTGTTAAACTATGACTTTGGTTTCGAGAGCTTTTCAGGTGCAAGACTATGGTTAATATGTGGTTGGATCATCATCTCGATTGTTCATTATTTGAAGTGTCTTCAGGAATTTCGAAGGGTTGAACACAGATTGTAATCGTTAATATACATACGATGTTCTAGGATTTTGAATGATACAAATATTTTTCTGGGTTCTATGAATAGAAATGATGTTCTAGCGCAGTTTCGAAGTCAAAGTATAGCTTTGAAAGATGTAGGAATCTAAGAGTGATGTCTTCTGTTAAATTTTGACTTGGATTTTGATTTGTCAAAATCAGAATATGTAATCAAATTTGGATGAGAAACGTTGTTTTGATTTCCATGAAAGGATGTACATTGTTGTGAAAGTAGTAAGTATAGTTGATGATTTCGGAGTCAGATTCGAAGAATGTAACATATTAATTGTGAATTTATATATCTCTCGGGTATTACCTACCCGTTAAAAAAAATTTCACAAATAACATTTTTGTACAAATGAATTTTATTACAGTCTTTATGAAAATATATATGTATGTATATTTTCTTCAGATGTAATGTAGATTTAATGAGTTAATATTAAATTAAACTCATTTGATTTTCGGCTGGAATTAGAAATGAATAATTTCTAAAACTTTAGAAATTTCCTAATTTTCGTGGATTATCACTTCATCGTAAATGAAATTATGAATCAATGCTTCATCATTAATTTTTATTGATATTTACTCGGTGAATGATGTTGGTGTTCGTGGGATTCTTGTGAACTTCGCAAGGTACAAATGATGTTCTCTAGAAAGTTTCGAGTATAACGAAAGTGTAAAATCAAATATGTAATTTAATAATACACTTAGTTTATTATGAAATTGAAATCATTGAATTGAAACAGAAATTGTAATTAACGATGGTTAAGTTGTTAACGAATGATGTACATTATAGCATATTAATAATATGAATTTAACCGAGTAGTATCTACCCCTTTTTAATTCATACATAAAAGCTTTGTACTAAAAGATATATTATGGTTTCAAAATTTATATATATAAGATATACATATAAATTCTTCAGCGAAAATGAGTTAATACTTCATAACTCGTTGATACAATACAATCGTTGTTGATTTCGTAATGATGTCCACGGTGATTCTTGAACTGGCGGAGTTTGTGAGGTTATAGGTGCTGCTGATTCTGATGATGCTGATGGCACTGACTGTGCTGGTGATGCTAACGGTACTGTTGATGCTGCTAGTAAAATAAGTCTAGCTTGTAAATCACGCACCATTCTTGTCAGGGTTTCTATTCTTCCTTGTATCATTTTGGTTATTCATCTAATTTATGGTTAGGGCTAGAATAGATAATCTCTAAGACTTTGGAGATTACATAATCGCCGCGGAATGTTTCTTCAATGAAGTTATAAATTAATACTTCATCGGTCATTGTTGTTGGTACTCCTTGTTATCTACAGTGCGTATGACGTTGATGTTCGAGGTACAGGTTGTGTTGTTGAGGTGTGGGATGCAGATGTTATTGTTGGTGGTGATTATGGTACTGTTGGTGTTGCAGATGGTGGTACTATTATTGCCGGTGCTGCTGCTGGTGCTTGTAACCTTTGCACCATATTCTCTAAAGCCACCATTCGATTACGAAGCTCGTTGACTTCTTCTATTACACCGGGGTGATTGTCGGTTCGGACTAGTGGGTGAATACGATCTAGAATGTGAGATAGTATATAATCCTAACGAGATACTCTGGAAATGAGAGAGAAAATGGTGTCTCGAATAGGTTCGCCGGTAAGTGCTTCAGGTTCATCGCCAAGAGGGAAATGTGGTAGATGGAAGAGACCACCTTCTTCTTTTCTCTAATGACTAAGTAGACTACGAACCCATCCCCAATTCATCCAGAATAGATGATGGCTAATTGGTTAATCCATTCCGGTCACACTGCTTTCGGAGCTCGAGTAAAACTCCATATCAGAATCCGAGGGACTTGAACTAGTGGTGAATTCCATTTCGTACGATTGAACAAAGGGTTTTTCAATACGAAATGATTTCTGGCTATCGGATGGTATTCTAATTACATAGAATATCCATATATATATAGAACAAACGATTTCGTAGATTACGGAGGGATTTACGGAATATGCCAGGCAAAGTTTACAGTAACAGATACGCTAAGATATGAATTAGCAGATATGCTAAGATACGAATTTTGTCTAAACACTATTCATGCAATCAATGTAGTATGATGTGTCTAGACTAAGGATGATAAGGAGATAATTTTTGACAAGACATGATAAGCAAAACTTTTTGACATGCAGCTAAGGTCGAAGTCCAGACTCATTAATGCATCTTAATATGTATCAGTTAGACACACTAATGTAAGACCTGGTTCGCTAAGACCACCGCTCTGATACCACATGAGACGACCTGTCCTAATCCATAAGGACGAATACAATAACATATGATTAAATTGCGAGGCATTTGACCTCTAAATGATACATTTTACAAACATTGCATTCGTTTTTAAAAGACAAACTTTTATTTCATCGAAAGTTAACAGGCATGTATACTATTTCATAATATCCAACTATAAATGACCTAAACTGTCATTTACTTAATCAAAATCTTTATTGAACTCAACGACTTGAATGCAACGTCTTTTGAAATATGCCATGAATGACTCCAAGTAATATCTTTAAAATGAGCAAATGCACAGCGGAAGATTCCTTTCAATCCTGAGAATAAACATGCTTTAAAATGTCAACCAAAAGGTTGGTGAGTTCATTAGTTTATCATCAATATTCATTTCCATCATTTTTAATAGACCAAAAGATTTTCATTTCCATTTCTCATAAATATACATCCCATACATAGAGATAAAAAATCATTCATATGGATTGAACATCTGGTAACCGACATTAACAAGATGCATATAGAATATCCCCATCATTCCGGGACTCCCTTCGGACATGATAAAATCGAAGTACTAAAGCAGTTCAAATTTTCTGACTGGGGCTTGTTAGTTCCCATAGACCTATCTTTAGGATTCGTGTCAATTAGGGGCCAGTTCCCTAATTCTTAGGCTACCAAGCTAAAAGGGGCATATTCGATTCGATAATCCAACCACAGAATGTAGTTTCAATTACTTGTGTCTATTTCGTAAAACGTTTATAAAAGCAGCGCATATATTCTCAGTCCCAAAAATATATATTGCAAAAGCATTTAAAAAGGGAGCAAATGAAACTCACAATACTGTATTTCGTAGCAATAATGCATATGACGGCACTGAACAAGTGCAGGGTTGGCCTCGGATTCACGAACCTATATTAAGTATATATATATATATATATATATATATATATATATAATATGATCAATGTCTGTCTAACAATTAAGGTCGAGTCATAGTGTACCACAATCCTAATGCTCGAGACCGATATGCAAAAGTTAACAAAATCAGTTTGATCCAAAATGACTTTCAAAATCTATACATGTTTATTATATACGTTAAATATAGTCATTTTATATATCTAAATATATTTATCAGATTTTATTAGAGTAAATATTAAAAGTCATTTATTAATAAAATTTTATATTAAAATATATTTATATATATGATAAAAATATACTTTTATATATCTTAAGTAATAAAATTTATAAAGTTCACTTAATATCCTAAAATATAGTAGTATGTATTATCAATGTAATTATATTACGTGTGGTAAAAATATCTTTGTATTACATATTTATTTGATAAAATAGTATTGATAATAATAATAAAAATTATATTATTTTGTAATAATAATAATAATTATTATTATTCAACTAATAATAAAAATAACCATATTTAAATTTACTAATGATGATATTTATTATAATAAAATGATTGTTCTAATCATGATAATTTTAATAATTACGATACTTTTTATTATTAACTGTAATAATAATGTTTTATATAAAAATAATAATTTTATTCAAAATGATAATTTTTAATAATAATAATACTAAAATGATAATAATAATGATATTTTATAATAATAATGATATTTCTATTAAAATGATAATTTTAATAAAAATGATGGTTTTAATATTAATGATACTTTTAATAATAATAATAACGATAAAAATAATAAAATGGTAGTTTTAATACAAATGTTAATTATTTTAGTAATAATAATAATAATAATAATAATAATAATAATAATAATAATAATAATAATAATGATGATGATGATGATTATTAGATAATAATAATAATGACGATAATAACGACGATAACGATAACAATAACGATAACGATAACGATAACGTTAATGATAACGATAACGATAACAATAACGATAACAATAACGATAACGTTAACGATAACGATAACGATAACGATAACGATAATAATAATCATTTTAACAATAATACTTAAAATTATAGATAATTCAATTAACGATATCTTTTAATCCGTTCATCGAAACCATACGCTTTCTAAATGAAAATTTATTAATATTTCGCCAGCTTTTCAACGACATGCATATGATATACCTTATCTCAGTAGCATATGTACTAAATTCATGATTTATCATAAACTATATAACGACGAAATTAAACATTCAAGCATGCATAATCATATAAACTCGTGCACTAGTCAGGGATACACTATTAATATATAAAAGTTAAGTTATGAGTGCTCACGTATCAATATTGTGGTTCAATATTGCAGGAAAGTACGTAGACGTAACGGAGATGATAAACACTAGTTTGACCTCTTAAGCATACCCCCGAACCATACCCATAACCTCTAAAGCAATAACCCATAATTTCCTTAGCTCTATCTCTCTCAAAAACCCATTTTGAAATAGCTTGAACATACCCTCATCGTAATATTTTATGTATAGTACTAATAATAATATTAATACTAATATTAATAATAATAATATTAAGATTAATAATAAGATTAATAATAATAATAAATAAATTAAATTAAATATTACGGAGTACATATATTGAGATAGAGAGTTGAGAATGAATCACAAAACAGCTCGAACTTGATTTATAGGCACTTAACCCACCTAACCACCTCATGCGATCGCATGAGGCTTGTGTGGTGCAGCCATGCGATCGCATGAGCCAAGCATCCAGCTCACATTCACAAGTTAAGGGCTGCCGACACTTTATTATTATTATTATTATATATATTATATTTAATTTATATAATTATTTATATATTATATTATATTTACGTGCATAGTTAAATTGTAATTTTAGTTTCGTTAACTCGCACGTTCTCACTCGACCTATGTCTAGGTTCCGGATTCTCGAACGCATTCTCGTATGCTTAGAAAACTGATACTTTATGTTTCATGACGTATACATTTACCAAAATCTAGACTTAAATCAATGAAAAATTAACCCACTCGAAGTGTAACTTATTCATTTTAGTGTTTTGGTCAATTGCTTTTATAAATCGTCTTCTCATTATTTTAATATAATATTTTATAAAATCTATATTACAAGAAAAATGAATAAAAACATTTTACATTTAAGTTAACATTTTCTAATAATATGTTTTATTACGTTGTAAACTATATAAATAATAACGTTTGAAAATATGTAAGTTTTATTATATATATTTTGAAATCGTTTAAATAATAGAAAGTAACGTCTGTATTTTAAAGCTTAAAATCGATTTAACTCATTTATTCACAAACGTTTATAAAACATAATCAAATTATATTATGTTCAAAATCATTTTAATTGAAAAGGTTATAATAGTAGAAGTTGTTATATCATAAGATGTTTTTTTAATAATAAAAGTGTATTATATCTAAAAACGTTTTCATTTAAGGAAGTAAAATTATATATATATATATATATATATATATATATATATATATATATATATATATATATATATATATATATATATATATATATATCATAACAGGCTTCCAGTTGTTAAGTTACAGTTTATTCGTGAGTTGTAGGGTTAAGTCCAATGGATGATTAAACGTATGACATCATATTAATATAGCACGATAATCTATCTATCTGATCGACATCCATTATCTATGTTATTACATATTATAAAAGTTAAATATTTTACTTATCAAGAATCACGAGGAAATTATTGTAAAGCATGAATTGGAAATCAAATAGGAATCTCCACTAATCACAATTACCAATATTTTCGAATGTTTTTAAAATGGATAGATTTCTTAAATCATGGTGGACCTCACAACAGAGACTCGTAATCACAATTACAATGTATCTGATAATTCAATCATTTGATATTATCTTTTACTTCCGTCGATAATTATATTAAATTAAATATATATTAAAATAAATATGTTCATGTAAAGTATTATACATCTAATACTTTGTTAACATTTTCAATTAATATGACTATATCTTATATATACATGTCTATACACATAATTGTTCGTGAATCGTCGAGCACAGTCAAAGGGTAATTGATTATATGGACACAGTTCAAAGTTTTTTTTTTTTTTTTTTTTGAGATTTCAACAATACAGAACTTTGCTTATCGTGTCGGAACATATAAAGATTAAGTTTAAATTCAGTCAAAAATTTCCGGGTTGTCACAATATTTTCTATTTATAATTTATAAATAATAAATATAATCATATTAATAATAATATTATTATTTAAAATTATAATAATAATAATAATAGTATTAATAACATTGATAATAGTACTTATTAATAATAATGTTAATAATAATAATAATAATAATAATAATAATAATAATAATAATAATAATAATAATAATTAGTAATATATAATTATATAATAAAATAAAATAGTAATAGAAATAATAATAATATTATCATAATAATACCAACATAATACTAAAATGATACTAATGATATTTAATAATAATAAAAATGATAATAATAATAATAATAATAATATTATTATTATTATTAATGATAATAATCATAATATTAATTATAATACTATTACTATTATTCATGAGAATAATAATATTAGTAATAATAATACTATAACAACTATTTTAACCTATAATCTAGATTTAATATATTAATATTACAATTTATTAATTATATCCTATTTACTAATTATAATATATATTATATAATAACATGTTTTGAATATTTAACATTTATAAATTTTATATATTATAATATATATATAATAATAATTATACATAGAAATTATATTATATTATATATAGATTCATTTTTAATTACGCTTAATTATTTTGTATCTTAATTTACATATTTAAATCTAATGTTTAAATTATATTTTATAATTTTAAATTATTATATATACTTACATTTATATATATACATATTTATTTACAAACAATCGTTCGTGAATCGTCGAGTAAGGTCTAATGGATAGTTAAGTGCATGGAATTATATATAATGTCGATTTACTTAACTTGTCGATATTCATCTTCTAAGTTTTCTACATTTTATAATTTCACCTTTACATTAAATAATATGAAAGTTAAATAGTTACCTTATTAAAAGTCACGAGCTAATTGTTGTAAAGTATGTATTGGAAATCAAACAGGAATCTCCACTAACTTTTGTCTAGTTCTCATTAATTGACATTTTGTTCTCACTTGTAGATCACTTTACCATTTATTCCGAATATTGTTAAAAAGAATAGATTTCTCAAATCTACGTGGACCTCACAACAGAGACCTATAATAATATCACAACAATTATGAGATTTATAAATGTTAAAATATCTTCTAGTTCAATCGTTTAGTATTATCTTTTAATTCTGTAATTAAATATATATCAACTAGATATTCAAACCAATAAGTTTAATGTACGATATCATACACTTAATATTTCGTTAACGTTTTCAATTAATATTTATATATATATATATATATATATATATATATATATATATATATATATATATATATATAAATGTATATATATAAATATATATATAATTATATATGCACATCAAGTTAAATATAATTGTTTGTGAATTGTTGGGAATAGTCGAAGGGTAAATTGAATATATGAATGTAGTTCTAAAATTTTCAAGGCTCAACATTACAGACTTTGTTTATCGTGTCGGAAACATATAAAGATCAAGTTTAAATTTGGTCAGAAATTTTTGGATTGTCACAGTACCTACCCGTTAAAGAAATTTCATCCCAAAATTTGATTGGAATCGTCATGGCTGACAATAAGTATGTTTTCATGACACATACAAGCTGAAAATTAGAGTATTATCATCATCGAGTAATATAGATAAAACAATTTGATTTTGTGAAGAGTACGAGTGAAGCTATCACAAAAGAGTGAAGTGAGTAAATGCAGGTTTGTCTTAACTAGTGACGTAGTCACGATTGATTTCCGTAATTCAAGGAATTTAGAGAAAATCTTCGTAATAAGATTTGGTTCTTCGGTAATTAAGGAAATTAGGATCTTCTTTGGTTAAACGCGATGATCTGTCTCGATTGCTCTGTCTGATACTTCACTATAAATCCAATCTCTTCATTTCCTTGTTTCCACACTCCTATCTTCTATACTTTCTTTCTTAATTCATACTTCTAAAACATTTGTCAATATGCTCCATCCGGTTCTAATCCTTGATATACTCCTAACTTTTATATCCGTCATTCTTCTTTTTCATCTGTCACCGGAAGAATCTATTCACTTCTACTATACTCTTTGGTTTTATAGTGTTTTTAGTTCTCCCGTGTCTTTTCGTTGCAATACATATTGATATAAACGGTTTGTAATTTATGTATTGTCGTCGGGCCTTATATCTTTCCTTATTTTTCGGAGTTCCTGCTCCTGTTTTTCCATAATCATTGAAATCTACGGTTAATGATCTTTTCTGTTTGCTGCGATTTATACCCTCTTTCTATTTCGGAGCTTCATGCTTTTGTTTTCTTTTCGCAAGTAATGGTCCAGAATTCGTAGGTATGGAGTTTCGAATTATCACAATATACAAAGTAGAAAGGAAAGGTAGTAGCACGATTTGATTTGTCAAATTACCAGAATATCCAGAAAAGACTAAATCATCAAGAAAATATTTTCTTGATATTTTTTTAGAGGTTAAATAGAATACAAGAGTCGTGTAACATGGTACATGATGACAG
The DNA here is from genome assembly GCF_046630445.1 of Rutidosis leptorrhynchoides. NCBI lineage: Eukaryota > Viridiplantae > Streptophyta > Magnoliopsida > Asterales > Asteraceae > Rutidosis > Rutidosis leptorrhynchoides. Next base: position 53,756,443 of record NC_092337.1, read on the forward strand.
TATGGTCTGTGAATCGTCATGTCCCATTAGAAACTCAGCATGACTTACTGTAATATAATCACGTTGATCAAGTGTCATTATATTATACTAACTCATGCTTCAGTTCCCAACACTACTTCAAAAACATTCATTTTTTTTAAACTCGAAGGTTTCAGAATTTAGAAACTAGAATAGTTTCTTTTATGATGTAACACAGATAGAGTGAAGAGGTAAATGATTTCGGATAACAATAGTTATGAAGATATCTTCAGGAACATCGAAGATATTTATAATGAAAGATATGATGATATCTTAGAATTTCTAACATCGTTGGATAATGATGAAGATTTGTCCGTAAAGGTTTAGAGTCAGGAGCAAAGTATTCGATAATAAATTCAGCAGACACTAAATCATTTAAATTCTTTGAAGGCAGGTTTAGTCTTTGTGATTTGTCCACAGCCTCCTTCATGGTTTGCTCAATCCGTTTTCCAGTTCTAAACCTTCTCTTTTTCTGAGCTTTGCCAACATACTATTCTTTATCATCAAACTTTTGACTGTTAAGATCGTTTATAGTTTTTTTGCTACTTCATCAGCATTTTTCAAAATTTCGAGAACTAGTTCGCAGTTTAAGGTATTTTTCAGAAACTTCACATTCGAAGTATATAAGTCTTGGAGATAGACGTTATATGTATATATATAACTGTTGGCATAGAATTGCTGCAAAATTCAAGAATAATGGTTCAAGCTTTTTGGTATGGCAACTACTATTACAAGATGCAGATGAGTACATGATAGGGTTTCAATGAATAAGTATAGTGATTTTTCGGAGAGGCTTGAAGATCAATGAAGTTGTTGGTAAGTTTACTGCTAATGTGGCGAGATATAAAAGGTTCCCCGGTAACAATGATGAAGGGGTAATCGTTATAATAAGGCTTATTTGAATGAACAATTGAAGTTGATTTGCTGGAGCTGTGACAAAACTGTCTATTTTGAAAAGGGATTGAAAAGTTATTTTTGGTAATAAATGCCAAAAGATCTGACACGAATACGTGTTGAACTATGACTTTGGTTTCGAGAGTTTTTCATGTGCATGACTGTGGGTAACATGTGGTTGGATCATCATCTCGATTGTTCATTATTTGAAGTGTCTTCAGGAATTTCGAGGGGTTTGAACACAGATTGTAATTGTTAATATACATATAATGTTCTAGGATTTTGAATGATACAAATATTTTTTCTGGATTCTATGAATAGAAATGATGTTCTAGCACAGTTTTGAAGTCAAAGTATAGCTTTGAAAGATGTAGGAATCTAAAAGTGATGATACCGGTTATATCTCGAATTGAATTCTGAGATTTCAAAATCAGAATATGTAATTGGATTTGAATGAGTATGGTTGTTTTGATTTCTATAAAAAAAATGTATATTGTTGTGAAAGTAGGGAGTATAGTAGATGATTTGCTAAATCAGAATCTAAAAATGTAACATATTAATTGTGGATTTATATATCTTTCGGGTATTACCTATCCGTTAAAAGTATCACAAGTAATCTTTTGTACGAGAGTATTTTATTACAATTTTTATGAAAATATTAATATGTATATTTTCTTCAAATGTAATATAGATTTAATGAGTTAATATCATTTTAAGCTCATTTGATTTTCAGCTAGAACTTGAAATCAATAATCTCTAAAACTTTACAAATTTCGTAATTTTCGTGGATTATCACTTCGACGTAAATGAAATTATGAATCAATACTTCATTATTCATTTTTATTGATATTTACTCGGTGAATGATGTTGGTGTTCGTGGGATTCTTGTGAATTTCGCAAGGTACGAATGATGTTTCTATAAAATTTCGAGTACATCGAAGATGAAAGTGTAAAATCAAACATGTAATTGATTAATTCATTTGATTTATTATGAATTGGAATTCATTGAGTTTGGAACAGAGATTGTAGTTAACAATGGTTAAGTCGTTAACGAAGGATGTACATCATCGCATATTAGTAATATGAATTAACCGTGTAGTATCTACCCTTATTTAATTCATTCATAATAGCTTAATATGAAAAGATATACTATGGTTTCCAAGATTTATATATATAAGTTATACATATAATTTCTTAAGTGGAAATGAGTTAATACTTCATAACTCGTTGATATGACATACTTGTTGTTGATTAGTGATGTTGTTCGCGGTGATTATAGATCTGGTGGAGCTTGTGATGTTGTAGGTGTTGTTGATGCTAGCGATGCTGACGGTGCTGGTGATGCTGACGGTACTGTTGATGCTGTTGGTAAAACAAATCTAGCTTGTAGATCGTGCACCATTCCGGTCAGGGTTTCATTTCATCATTTCTATCTGGTTTATGATTAAGGCTAGTATAGATAATCTCTAAGACTTTAGAGATTACATAATCGCCGCAGGATGTTTCTCCAGAGAAGTTATGAAGCATTACTTCATCGGTTATTGTTGCTGGTACTTCTTGGTAACTACGGTGCGTATGACGTTGATGCTCGAGGTACAGATTGTGATGTCGAGGTTTGGGATGCGGATGTTATTGTTAATGTGGTAATGGTACTGTTAGTGTTGATGATGGTGGTACTGTTGATGCCGGTGATACTGGTATTGAGGCTTGCGATGTGGATGTTATTGGTGGTACCGGTGTTGTTGATGGTGCTTGTAATCTTTGCACCATATTCTCCAAAGCCAATACTCGAGCGCGAAGCTCGTTGACTTCTTCTATTACACCGGGATGATCGGTGGTTCGAACGAGCGGGTGAATAAGGTCTAGAATTTGAGATAATATATAATCGTGACGAGACACTCTGGAAATGAGAGAGAAAATGGTGTCTCGGACAGGTTCGCCGGTAAGTGCTTCAGGTTCTTCACCAAGAGAGCAATGTGGTGGATGGAAGGGATCGCCTTCTTCTTATCTCCAATGATTAAGTAGCCTACGAATCCATCCCCAATTTATCCAGAATAGATGATGGCTAATTGGTTGATCCATTCCGGTCACACTACTTTCAGAGCTCGAGTGAAACTCCATATCAGAATCCGATGAACTTGAACTAGTCGAGGGATCCATCTTGTACGATCAGGGAAATGAATTTTGATATGTAATAGATTATAGGATTTAGTTTGGTATTCTTCAATACATATTTTACATATGTATATATAATACCAAGATCCCATAAGTTACGAAAAAATTTTCGAAAGATGTCAGACAGAGTTTACTGTAATAGATATGTAAAGATATAAATTTGTCTATACACTATCTATGCAATGAATGCAGTAAGACGCATCTAGACTTAAGATGATAAGCAGGTAATTTCCGACAAAAATGATAAACAAAACTTTTGATATGCAGACACGGTCGAAGTCCAGACTCACTAATGCATCTTAATAACTATCAGTTAGACACACTAATGCAAGACCTGGTTCACTAAGACCACCGCTCTGATACCACATGAAGCGACCCGTCCAAATCCATAAGGACGATTACAATAACATATGGTTACATTGCGAGGTATTTGACCTCTATATGATATATTTTACAAACATTGCATTTGTTTTTAAAAGACAAACTTTCATTTCATCGAAAGTTGATAGGCGCGCATACCATTTCATAATATCCAAAATATAAATGACCTAATCTGTCATTTACTTAATAATAATCTTTATTGAACTCAATGACTTGAATGCAACGTCTTTTGAAATATGCCATGAATGACTCCAAGTAATATCTTTAAAATGAGCAAATGCACAGCGGAAGATTTCTTTAATACCTGAGAATAAACATGCTTTCAAGTGTCAACCAAAAGGTTGGTGAGTTCATTAGTTTATCATAATCATTCATTTTCATCATTTTAATAGACCACAAGATTTCCAGATATTTAATTGTACAAGTAACCCGAGTACAAAATAATACGCGTAACTCGCGAATTAAAAATTATTCATATGGTGAACACCTGGTAATCGACATTAACAAAATGCATCTAGAATATCCCCATCATTCCGAGACTCTCATCGAACATGATAAAATCGAAGTACTAAAGCATCCGTAACCCGAATGGGGTTTGTTAGGCCCAATAGATCTATTTTTAGAATTCGCGTCAATTAGTGTTTCTGTTCCCTAATTCTTAGATTACCAGACTGAAAAGGGTGATATTCGATTCGATAATCCAACCATAGAATGTAGTTTCGATTACTTGTGTCTATTTCGTAAGACATTTATAAAATCAGCGCATGTATTCTCAGTCCCAAAAATATATATTGCAAAAGCATTTAAAAACGGAGCAAATGAAACTCACAATACTGTATTTTGTAGTAAAAATACATATGACGGCATTGAACAAGTGTAGGTTTGGCCTTGGATTCACGAACCTATATAATTTGTATATTTATTAATATACATAATTGTAATCGAACAAATATATATATATATATATATATATATATATATATATATATATATATATATATATATATATATATATATATATATATATATATATATATATATATATATATATGTTTCATATATTCTTTTTGTATATAAAATATTAATTTTGTTATATTATAGGTATTAAATATATTTATATATATATATATATATATATATATATATATATATATATATATGTATATATATATATATATATATATATATCATTTGTTTGTTAAAAATAATAATTATAATGATACTAAAATTATATTAATATTGGTAAAAAAATGATAATAATTATAATACTTAATATTATTAATAAAGGTAATAATGTTAATAATTATATTAATGATAATGATATTAATACTAATAACTGTAAAATATTTATTTTAATGTTAATGATATTTATGATAATGATTTTAGTAATTATATAATAATAATCTATACTATATATAATAACAAACACAAAAATACATCATCTAAATTTCTATCTAATAATATTAGCCTTCCATTGTTAAATATTCCCTTAATCTATACCCTTAAAATCTCCACATCATGATTATGACCTCATAATCATGATGTTTAACACTGATTAGACTAAATTAGCCTTCATATTAGAAAAAAGGACGGTAGCAATTGGAAAAAGTAAGGTTTCGTAATTTTCATACCAAAGAATCGAAAATGTATGTATCCTTAATCTACTTTTATTTTTCAATTTAAATTTTTGCGAATACCATTACAAATATGTTTCAGTCAAATTCGATTCTGAATCTGGTTACTATTAAATCTGTATTCTGAATTGTTTTTCGATTATACCAAGAGAGAACATGTTAATTTTGGTTGACTGATGTTTCACCAGATGGACAATATTTGAGTGCGATAAAAGATCCACTTCAGATTCAATGTTATTTATTGATTATTTATTACTTTTTGTAACCGGGCGGCATTAAGAGTTTTAAGAGTTTGTATTGTTGTATTACTCACTTATACATATTTTGCATTTGGTTCAGATATTTGCAGCCTTTATGGCACCCCTAACATCTGCTCATGTGAATGTTGCGGCGAGTTCAATGAACACCACAAAGGTATTAGGTATTAGAGGCTATAACGAGAAGTGTCATACATTAAACTATTGATATAATATTAAAAGGTCTTTTATTAGGCTTAAAATTCTGTCTAATAGTGATCATTTGGTCTATTATCCACTTCAGGTTGGTTTAGCAACTACAATAAGGCACTCCCTATCAAGGCGAGCGTTTTCTGTTAAACCAAACGAACCTGAAGTTCTTTTGCTTGATTATCCAAGTCATCAAAGATGCCTTTTACCTTTTTATAGCAAAGATATAAGCACCTTAAAGTAGATGTTAATATAAGATTCCCATTCAATTACACATTAAGCTGCTAACAGCTTAACCTTTTTTCTGTGTCAGTAATTCAAATACAGTTTTATTTCAATCACCTAATTAAATATACATATACGTGCTGATCGTTTTAACCTTGAAAATATTGTAATGTACAGTATTCGTGTTACCGTCCGCACATGTGATAAGATTGTGAATTGATACTTTTTTACACTCAGTTACATAAATTGACTTCTAAGAGTACGACATGGCTGAATGCACGCTCAAGTATTGTAAGTTACGAATTATATTAAACGTAACATAAACCGTAACATTCATCTGGGTTCACATGATCAACTATAGTATAAGCATTTGATTTTTTTTATGTCGAGTACTTTAATATAACTTTATTGAATGGGTGCTGCATATGACAAACTTCGTGTTTTATGGTTTCGTTCTTTCTAAAATATAGTTCAGTTGGTGTGTCGATAATCAATGTATAAACCTAAAATATTTCAATAATGATTCAAAATAAGTAAATTGAGGTTTTATGCATTTAAAGTTATCCTGATCGAGAAAGTGGCCCATATATATGTAAATAGGTAAATGGGCGACCATGGTTACAATTGTCACGCCCAGTTTTAAGCCTTATAAACTGACTTGGTGTCTGAACTAAGATATTTTTTTAGGGTGCAAGTGTTGGATATGTGGACAGAAATGAGCAAACTGATGTGGTGGTCCCCACTATATCTTGAAATATTATGTGCTTAGTGGTAAGGATGGTTCAGTTGAACATCTATATCCATGCAAATATTATGGCAGAGTCATGAACCAGGTTATTTTGATTGATTTGGGTAAGCGCAAGGAAAAGAAGAAATGACTTACCATCAACCCAACATCTTTGATGGATACCTATATCTCATTGATGGACCCACTTCATGTGCCGATGTTGTGGATATTGGCTAAACATCGTAAGCCTATCTTTCTACAAAAGCCTTATTGATTTACAGTTCTGTAGGGCCTGGTCAGATTTGCATATGGTGTGGGTAGAGGTGGTAAACTGAATGGTTGGTTAATGTGTCAAAACTCGCAAAATGGATTGTATTTTTATATGGATTGGGTTAGATTGACCTGAATTGTCTAATATTTTTAGCTATGCACCTAGCCCAATGTACAAGAACCGTGGAGGGCTGGTCCATTGCTGGTTCAACGGATTACGTATTATTTTTGTCGTTGCCATGTCAACAAAGTTTGTTCAACGGGTTTGCTCGCTCACCTAAAAATAACAAGCGTAACATTTAAAAGCAAATGGGTCAAAATTGGCACCTTCATGTGTGGCTTCAACTATATCTCTAAATGGCTTTCAATGTTTTCTCGGGGATATTATTTTCAAAAGATAGAGTAATGAATTAGTCTTGTGCTTTTTGCATTCAAAGAGGGAGTTGTTAGGACATATTTTTTTTATTGCATATTTAATGTGATACTTTATTATAAATTGTACTGTATTACTATAATAAGTATACTTTTGTCATTTTTATGTAGTTTCTGCATGTATACTGTTTTCGTTAAACAGTTAGATTCCGGTTTTTCTTCTTTTTGGACAATATTTTTTTTAGGTTCCTTCAATTTCTTCTTTGCTGTTTTTCTGCCTTACTTCATCATGACCTGTTGTTGCTAATTACTGATGTTCAATTCTCTATTTGCACATCAGATTGTGGCATGTGGCCTCACTGTTGTTCTTTGTGTCTTTCACCAAAGTTAATGCTCAAGTTGTTGTTTTTCGACTTTCTTTTTGAAGATATGGCCCCTAAGAAAAGACAAAAGAAAACGACATACGCCATAACTATGATCCATTTAAATTTGAAGAAGCATGTGGAGTTGGTATTTTCAGTTCGCCACCCTTCTCAATATATTTTATATTTCATTACTTTTATAAGTTGGATGGAATTGAAGCATTAATGTGGTAACAGCGGTTGAGGTCTCTAAACATGATATAAAACGCCTTCTTGGTGAAATTTCAAAAAAGAAATAAATGCAATCATCAATCATGGAGCAACTCTACCAAATAAATGGTTAGTTCCACTTCTGTTATACTTACCAAGTAACTGTAATGTGTGATTTGATCATTGACTTCTGTTGGCGATCCATATGCTCATGTGCGCATCCAAGCAACCTTTGGCACATTGAAAGATTTTCAAGGTAAACAACTCATTTGTTATATTCAATTAAGGAGCTAACAATTTTATTTTTCAATTGTGAAAATTTTATCTTTAGTGTGTCCTTCACCATAAACTTATAGACGAAAGTAGTAGCATCCAAACATCTAAAGACTGAAGTAAAAAAATAAGAAGCGTGTTAAAAATAAGAAATAAAAACCTGTTAAAGCAGAGAAAAAAAAGCAACAAATAAGAAGCTTCTCAACAGACGGCGTCTGGCACAATCTGAAAAAGATCTCAATCCTTATTTACTATTCCGGGTATTATTATTATAGTGTCGTAGTCAACATTTTTTGTTTCTTACCTGTATTTAATCTTTATAATGATTTACGTTTATTCGGTATGTTTTAATTTGGAAATTGTTGCTTTCTGCGATGGATGAGTGTTCTGTTCTTGCGACTCCAAATAAATACTATTTTAGCATTTGAAGAGATGGTATGTGACCCTATCTAAGTGAAAAGAGGTATGTTTAGGTTATCGAATTCGTATATTTCGAACTCCTTAGTTTGTATGTGTCTGACATTAGATAGGACTATAAGGATGTGGCAATTGTTATTTGTAGAAAAGTAGTGGCCATTACCATTAGTTGTTCACTGGTGCAAATTTTAGAAGGGCTGTAAGTTGTAATGTTATCATGTCTTGCGGATTTAGACATTTTCGTTTGTTTGTTTCAGGCTAAGCATAATGAAAGCAATCTCTCGGGATATTTGGTCTCAACGATTAGAGTTTGCAACTGTAAGATAAAAATATCTGTAATAGCACACTAGTGTTAACCTTAGTGTATCACATGCCAATGGAAATTGATGCACAATTTGGCCTGCAAATTTTTAAGTCAAATTATTTAAAATATTTCAAGGGGTGTTTGGAATTGGTTGCAGAAGATGCAAAGGCATTGTTCAACTGGTGAAATAAAATTGGGAGCTGACGAGAGTGAAGGAAGTAAAGAACATTTAGTTGCTAGAAACAATGTCACCATGAAGAGGATCACTTAAAAAGGTTCTCAAGAAACCTCAAACCTTGATTATTCTTTTTAATCTTGACTTCCAGACTTTATAAATATGATCATTGAACTGTACATGCTTTTTCGACCATTTTACAGGCTGCAAAGAGTGAAACTTCGGGGCTTTTCAAAATTGCAATTTTGACAATCTTTTACTATGCTGAAAATCCATGCAAAGTATATTGTAAAGGTAAATTCTTAGTTTGTGAATCGGAAATATGATGAATTGATCTTAGTTTCTTATTTACTTATAAACATTTTCATAGCTTCTAACGTTTGATGTATGATGTTACTTCGCTTTCTACATTTGTTATCTCTAAGACGAGCAAACTTAAATTTCTTTCGGGATGAAGATTACTACTTGATAGTTTATTCTTTGTTATAATAACAAATAACATGTGTATTTAGTGTCAGTAATACCATTTGATAATATCGGATTAATTTTAGTATATTTAGTTTGATGTGGCAATCTTGACCCATTTACGTTTTGTTTGGATTTTCAATCTAAACCCATATATCTATTGTTGAATCGTTCAATCTGGACCCATTGCAATATATGATCGATTTGTTCAGCAAATATGTATTTACTGTTATACAAGTTGACTTAATTTGAAACTTACATCTGTTCAAAAAGGTCAAAAGATCTAAAAAAGCTTACACTAAACATATTTGACTTTTGCAACCTTATAAGAGCTTAAAATAGGTTAAGGTTCATGAACTAGGAACTACATCAAAATTCAAAATTTAAGATTATAGTTATACACCTGTAAGTCTTCGACTATTAATTACTTATATTAGTTTTCACAAAATGATCTTTAGCTCTGGTTTATAAGGTAATTTCTCCATGTTTTTAACATTTGTGGCCAACAAAAAATTAGTCCATCAGATACTTGAAGTTGTAAACCATCAAAATGACTATCTATACATATGATCGAATATTTCATAAAACACCTTTTTGATTTGTTATCTATAAACTCAATTAATTCTGAACCGTTATTTTACCCACTCGTGTAACGCACGAGCTCTTTCAACCATCATTAAGATTGTAGATATATACCACCAATGAAACTATTTTGGTTTCTTAAAAAATTAAAAAATACTAAATAAAATATAATAATTCTGACAATTCATATTTTGATTCACCTCTAAAAGAATCCCGCGAATTCACGGGTCTTAAGCTAGTACTCATGATAGCATTAATAATAATATTTATAATGATTCGATAATATTATTAATAGTAATGATACATAATAATAATACTAATAATAATCTTAAAGATAATAATAATGATAAAAATGATAATATTAGTAATGATAATAATAATGATAATAATAATACTAATATTAATAATGTTAATGATAATAATATTAATATTAATGATGATATTTACAATAATCATAATACTTATAATAATCTTAATAATAATAATAATGTTAATGATAAAAGTAATAATAATAATGATAAAAAAATAATAATAATAATAATAATAATAATAATAATAATAATAATAATAATAATAATAATAATAATAATAATAATAATTACTACTACTTTAATTATAACGATAATAATCATACTTATATATTAACAATTAATCATCTTATATAATTAACCTTAACCATAATAACAATAGAATTAATAATAATATTAACAATAATAATAAAGATAAAGATAATAATAATAATAACAATACTTAATAATAATAATAATAATAATAATAATAATAATAATAATAATAATAATAAAAATATCAAATAATACCTTAGAAGCATTAAAAAGAAATAAACTGCCCGGGACGGGACTCGAACCCGCGACCTCTAGCTTAGACCAAACACACTTAACCATTCCTCCAAATCAATTTTTCTGAATTATAACCCTTCCAAATTTTTATAACCCGAATTTATTTGTTTCATCTTCTTCTTCCTCAAGCTTGTATCAATTTAACCAAGGATCAATCCCAAGTAACAATAAGTTTATTAATTAGTTTTAGAATTTAATAACCAACATAGAAACTTTTATTTGAGTTAAATTGGATTAAAAAAAAAATAAAGATAGCTGCTCGTCGCTGCAG